>NC_056748.1:848021299-848270401 GCF_019279795.1 Protopterus annectens | reverse complement strand
TAAATTAACTTATTCCAGCCAACAACATGACATTTGACAACCTTTATTAAACTTCCATAAACATGATTGTTAACAAATATTTATTAATTACAACCAACACATGATATAGGTGAGGATAACATCCATGAAACATTAAAATAGGACAGCGTAACCCCGCTCATCCTGACCAGTGTTCAGCATCCTTACCTTCACTCGCTTACTTATGAAGCAGTGTACCACCACTCACTTTAGTTACCATTTATTGAATTACATGTCCAACCAAATCAGCAGCTCACCTCCGCTTGCTTATATCAAGCAGTGTCCAACCACTCACTTTCCTTTCCCAACTCATTCAATTGAACATCCAACATTAGAGGGGGAACAGAAGAGGGCAAGCCTGCCCCTCTTCTCCACCCTACCCAAACTGAAAATAACCACAATCTCCATTATTAAAAAGGGGAGGAAGGGCAGGTAGCAAGTTCATGCCAAAAATGTGATTCTTAGACCAGTTACACTTGCCTAAAACTCTTTAAGCCCCTCCCTACCCTTACCTCATTTCCTCCCAATCATCCCTCATTCCCATTTAACCCCATCGTCCCCCCATCCTCTTAATTCCTGCTACTATATTTATCTAGCCCCACTTGAAGATGTCCCTGGACAAATCGGTCTGTTACCAAACCTCATTTATACATAAAATATCAGTAGCAGCATTTTACATAACTAAGAAACATGCAGCTTACAGAATTTATTGCACTTTATTTAATGTAATAACAATGAATACCATCATTTTACGTGAAAGAGAATCACTCTATTTAGAAAGACAATTCTCTTATAACTTTGTTACACAAGTTAGAGAAGGCAGAGTGAGATTAGTATTTTGTCTATTAATATGTACTAGTATGTAACATATGAGTTAATAGGTTAGTTTCCCAGGGTTGGTAAGTTAAGAGATTATTAACTATAGATACAATGCTATTTGGAGGAGAGTAGGTTTTTCAGTGTGGATTACAAAGTAGTTTGAGTAGTAATGATTCTTTAAGTTAAAGGCGGATTATTCTGAGTTTTGAACAGTAGCTGAAAAATATATATTGCTGTATTTATTGTGGAACTGTAGAAGGGAGGTAAGTAATGTATAAATGGACAGTAAATAAGTGACTTTAGTAGCAGGTACTTGCTTGAATGACAAAGGACTGAATGTGCAACCAGTATTGTGGTATAGAGGGCTACAACCCTGACAATGGCTCAGGCAACTTGAGCCCTGTTGTTAGCAACTCAGGCACTTAGCAGTGGCTGCATGGGAACATAGGGCAGTGTATGATGCACATAGCCACAATGAGTGGGAGGAGGGTTGATTAAGCTAACACTTGGTGGTAACCCACAACAGCAAATGTTTGAGACTGTACACTCATGGTGACAGGACATTGTGATTCCCTGTGGGTATGTAGGTAGCCCATCCCACCGCTCACAGGCAGGGTTAGGGACTTACACAAATGTTGTTATTGTCAGTGAGAGTACAAATTTCCTGAAGTCTGCCTGAATGATGGCCTTTCTGGATGGCTACTGCCTAGTTATCTGGGGATGACTCACTACAAGGTACCAAATGAGTTAAAGTCTGAAAAGGTGAGGCTTGATTGTCAGTAGGTAGGGACAGAAAAAGAACCCAGAAAAATAGGACTGAGTGGACAAGAATCTGCTCAGGGAGGGAAATTGTACTAGGAAATTTCAGATAATTTTTTGATTTGAGTGAAATGCAGTGGTACATTTTTTGAGAGTAGCCTTATACAAAATCAGAGTCTCGATGTTTATGCTTGATAAACAAAAATATCTATACTCATATAGTATATGTAATGTACAAGAATTTTTGGGAATCTTCATTGTTAGTAGACACTCTTGTAAATACTTGTTCTTTTTGTTGTTCATATTTTTTTATGCTCACAAATTTCTAAATAAAATTATTGTCATGATCAATTTGTTTAGTTAAAATCTAATAAAAACTTTTTAAAAAGGTTATTTGTTTTCTGAGTACAGTTAGATGTTATTTCATGTAATAATTCCACATTTATAGTGGACTCCACTAGGGTCATCATACAGGGAGGGACTTCAGTTGTTTCAACTGAACGTTTAGGTATGGACATTAGTTTATAAAACATGAACCAAAAATACTGAAAATTAGGGAAAAATGGCAGCTCAGATTTTTGGCTTCTTAAGTTGTTTGAGTCCCCATAAACAGACTATAGGTATGTGCAGCATTAATATGCATAATCTTAAATTATTGTTAAAGCTATCACTGTAGACACTGTAGACAGTTATTATAGCTAAAGCGAGCACTTTATTTTTCATTTCATTTTTCATTTGAAACTAAACCAAGCAGAAAGGACAGTTAGGAAGGTAAGAAGCTGTGATAGCTCAAGAGAAAACTCAACTGATAATAAATGTATACAATGAGGTATAGTGGATAACTTTGCAGAGTACTTCAAATAATTATATTCACTAAATATAATCAAAATGTCTTTTGATTCACCTCTCTTCATCTGGAGTGAAACGTTATGACATATACCTGTGTGAATGAGAAGGTAAATGTGTCAGGCAATCAGCTATTGTAGGAAAAACAAAAACATAATGGATGAATCTAGATATGTCTTGCTTTTGCAGCTGAAAAAAATTATACAAGTGCTAAGGCTGAAATACATGTTTTTAGATTTAATGGATTAGGAATATGGATAGTTACTGACCCACAGAATCTTTTTTTAAACAACTTTACCCCTGTTGGCTGAACTGAAATCTAATTTACCACAATGGGCTAGCTTACATCCAACTGTATTGATCAAGGAGAAAAGAAACAGAATGCAGACTCTCCCATGATTGTTATTTGTGTAGGACTCTTCCATTGTCCTTGCCTTTTGGTTTCTAGTTAGAGCTCTTGAGTTAATTTAACAGTTTTTTATGGGGTGTGATACTGGGGATAGAAAGATGGTAGCCTTGAACAACTTGATATCTCCAAAAATTAATGAGGGTGAGGATTGTTCAACGTCTTGACTCTAAATGAGAAACAATTTTTATGTCTTAGAGTGAGGCTCTAATCAGAAATCCACAAGAATGAGACACTTTATCCTGATTCATGGAACCTATATCACCACAGAGTTCATTGCTGTTTTCCATGCAAGATCATGTTCTTCTAAAACTGCACTTAAAGAAACTGGTTACTGTGTAGGACCAGGTCAAAATGCACAAGCAATATAATGTATAACACAGAGAATAAGCGAATTCACTTACTGTCAAGTCACTTGATATTTCATATTTTTGATATACTGTTGGGATATGACATATTTTTTACAACTGTTACCGTTATTAGAGCATACATTAGAAGAGTTACTGTAGGAGTTTGGCTTTCAAGCCTAAGACAGAGTGATGCATGTCTAGATGATCGCTTTTTTCAAAGAAAAGGGATGTTTTAAGTTTTATGTGCTGGCAAATCCATATTTCAAAGTGGAGAATATTCATTGTAAAGGTGTTGTGATTTCACCTGAAGTCAAAAATAACTAAATTTATTGTCATTGATTTATGGATCTTATAAAAATAGAATTCTAATTTCATGAGATGTAATCTGGGAATTATACCACTGATTTTAAGTGTAATTTCCAATCATTACCATGGTTTCTTTACAATCTTTAGTGCATCAAATTAAAAATATATTCTAACCATGGAACACTCCATAAAGCAAATTAAAAGTATTGTAAATACTATAACTCATAACAACAATCTGTTCCATTTCCTGTTCTTATGATTATCATTAACATAAAAGTAGCTGACAACTCACAGATATGTACAAATTTACTGTTTTAAAATCTTGTTTTTTTTTCTATCCTGTAAGAAAGGCAGTTTATTTAAATTGCTAGCATTCAGTGAAAAAAGCTGCCATAATCATATTGCTTGTCTAATTGTTTTCAAATATACATTTGAAGTAAAAGCTGGACTTATCTTTAAGAAATATGTTAAATCTTAATTTAAGTTGAACTATATTTTTACAACTTTTTATATTAGAAAATAAAATTTCTTATATGCTTAGATCAGTAGTAGAAAACTGGCTGTGCCACTAAGACCAGGACTTGGCTCAGATGATCCATGTTCTATTACTGGCATGGGAGCTGTAGGGGCGTCAGGATGAAGATGGGAGTGAATAGCTGACATCAGTTTGCCCATCATGAGGAGAGGAGGCAGCCTAGGCTTGCTGTACTAGGGAAATATTATTAGCCTGGGAAGCTCCATGCTGCATAAACAGTGTCCCTCTTTGTTGGAGGATTACACATGCACAGAAGCATGCATGCACCTCTAAAAGGCAGTAATTGCAAACCTTGCAAAGTTGCCATGGGGTGGCAGGAATTAGGACAGACTCGCTGACTGTACCAACATCTTTGAACTCCCCACTGGCCTGGATGTGGGCTAGGTCGAGTTCATGGAAAGTTAAGGCACTTATGGTAGATACAGTAAATGAGGAGATGAGCCAGTAGCATGTGATCATTAGCAGCAGGGAGGAAAAATGTCGAGACATAGCTCTTCCGAGAGCTGCAGCATTCTTAACACTTAACTCTAAGTGGGTAATAATAATCAACTCAGTGGAATTTCAGGAAGACAGAAACTACAATATGAACAGTAATTTTAACCAGAAAAAAGTGAATTGATAAAATATTCAAAGAAATATACATGTAATATAGAAAATATGTTTAAAATTAGTAGTTACCACAAACTTCAAATAAGATAATGATAAAGACAGTTATATATAAATAATACTATCAAAAATACACACCGGACCTCATTTAAATATTAATGCAAATATTAAAAGATAAAAAGTTAAATATTTACATATATTTAAAAATGGAACAAAATACATACTTTTTTGTATCAGGTCAAATAAAGATGCTTATATTTGCAAATAATTGAACAAAATGTCCATAAAATAAAATGAAGTTTCATTGTATATATTTTTTTAGCACTAATTCCCTTTTAGTGCATGATGAACTGAATAAAAAGATGCAATTTGTGAAATGATAAATAATTTGGTTTTAGACATTTATTAATAAAAGTTGTTAAAAGAAAGCTGAAAACTACAACCAAAATTTCAAAATAAAACATTAACAAAACTAAAGATCAAATTCAGCAAACCAAGAACACATAAAATATCAAACAGAGGGAAATAAATCACATTCAACAAAACAAAATAAAACATAAATGAAACACCAACACCAAACTTCTTTTTCAGGAAGCAACCCTCCGCACCCCTGATGTGGGAGGCCTGCCCCCACAACCCCAAGCTTAAATAAACCATCTCGATGATTGCACTACCTTGAAAAAGTGAGAAATATCCCTGGAAATGGGAATCACTGCCTGTTTACAGTAAAATCCACACTAGCAAGGATCCCCTAACACAAAACTAAACAGAACTCGTCGATGACCGTCACATAAATAAGAAACCCAACATCCCTGAGAGACCCTAAGCCCTTTGAACTTGTGCCTTCACATAACTGACCGACACCCATATTTTCAAATACAAGAATTACCTTTGGCAGAGTTCTTCTCAGTAACTAAAATTTAGAAAATGTACACTGATTGTGAGGTGAAACTTATAAAGCCAAGCCATGCCATCAATTCCTTCCAGAAATTTTATTTTAGAAATTTTTGTACTCCCATGTTTTATGTTGAAAACTGCATTCTTTTTCAGTGTTACATAAAGTGCAGATAGTGAACTTTATGAAATCTACATTTTGCATTCTTTTTGAAGTTCAGCATGTTTATGTAATAATTTTATATATAGGCTGTACCATGAAGGAATGTCAAACAAAATTTGTTCAAGTAAACCTCACTTTTATTTAGCTGGAATAACAAGTTTCATTGTTTATGTTTAAACTCTACTTGTCTCACTATAAACACTATACTATAATTAGACCTTAAAGCCTTAAGGCTTACAAATACACAAAGACACACAGACACACACATTCACATGCGCAGGGATTCAATAATGCCTATGCTAAATGTACACTGTTGTGAGTGAACAGACAACTCACATCTTCTTCCTCCTAACTTTAGTTTTCCTGCTGATATTATTGCTGCTTTAAATACTGACGAAGAGTCATAAAAGTTACCACAAAGTGTAGACTACATGTACACTTAGTGTAATCTTTCTGATTGACTAGAAAACACAAAAATGTGATAAGAATGTTCTTGAACACATATCGTGTACACTTAGTTTAGGCTTTATTCAATCTGGCCCATTATTTTTTTTTCAAAGTAACATATTTTTAAATGTCTTTCTTACTAACCTTATTATTTAATTGAATAGAGAGGAATCTTTAGTATGAACTAGTTTTAAACTTTCCCATCCATTTATTGCACTATTCATTCCAAATATTAGCAGATGTCCTTATGATGTAAATTATAATATTTCATTATATTAGTAAAGAGTCTGAAGGTGATAGGTTTATCCAGCTGAGATTGCATAACAGCCAGCAATCATGTTTTAAAAAAAACATGCATTTATCTATTTATTTTTAATCTTTTGGGTTTATAATACTGTCACAGGAATGGACCACACCTCCATGCTTAGAGATCAAGAAACTGGCATTTCTT
The DNA here is from genome assembly GCF_019279795.1 of Protopterus annectens. Classification (NCBI taxonomy): domain Eukaryota; kingdom Metazoa; phylum Chordata; order Ceratodontiformes; family Protopteridae; genus Protopterus; species Protopterus annectens. The sequence continues at coordinate 848,263,801 of NC_056748.1, read as the reverse complement.
CAGTCTTTCATATTTGCCAAGAATGCTTTCATCCCACATTGCTCTAGTTTCTGTTTGGAAATCCTAGTATTTTATCTCTCAGAGCACAGAGCACTATAATCAGCAGCTATAGCTGTTTTAATGACTAATGCTACCTTTATCATTTTCTCTTGGACTACGCTATTTGCTTTCTTGCATCTACATTCATAACTTTTGATATTGGATGACCCCATGTGATCAAAACTTCATAATTTTCAGTCATGCTTTGTGGTTTATGTTTCCAGTACTACGTTGTATGTCAGTTTTGAGGAGGCTCATACCTCCTTCAAAGCAAGGGACATATAATCTTGGTATGCACTTCTTTTTATATATTTTGAAGTATTTTTACTGCTTTTTTTTTTTTTCATCTGATTCAGTGATGCTTGGAGTCAGTAAGTCACACCAAAATTGTAAAATAGACCAGGAACAGCAAATCAGTTTATAGCTTAGACTTTATTCATACATGTCAAGGTAGTTTTGATATTAGCTTTTGTCTTCTGAGGTATTTCTTATTAAGTTTTACTCTCATTTCTTCAAGTTTCATTGCTGACCTTCCATCCAACTATTTAAACAACCTTCCTGTTCAAGTTCCTTTACATTACATTCCTGCCCTAGGTTGATACTTTCTTGGTGTTGCAACTTTCCTGTTAAAAAATGTTACTTTTGCAGATTATCAAGACCAAATACTATTCTCGTACCATCTGAGAAAGTTTAAACTATTTGCAATTGTGCTTTCACATCCTTATCTGATGAACTATGCAATTTTAAATAATCCACTAAAAGTAGATGAGATGTCATTTAACAAGGTTGTTTCTGTTGGTAAAGGTTTGTTAAGTTAAGGGGAAGACAAAATAAAAGTAGTGACAAATCATCATCCAGGAATATCTCACTTTGAATTGTTATACCTCAGATAATAATTTGCCCTCTATTATGGCTCAGTTGCAAAGTGGTTTGCCACTATTTTATAACCATTTCAATGCAGTTGATCAATGTAGGATGTATCTTACATATGTGTAGACATTCTATTATCCATGAATGCTTGATGCTGTTGAATCCATTTATGTAATCTGTCATTGTTATATGCTTTTATACCTCCCTGTTGCAGCTTTGACAATAGATAATCCTCTGTTCCATATGGAATTTTTTCTTCTACTGTTATGACTGAATTTTTTGTAGATGGCTATAAACTCTGCATCAGTTCCAGTATGTGATTTATACATTATTGGAAGGCAAGTTATTAATTTACACTTCTTATGATGTCTTGCAGGTTCACTCTTAAGGATGAATATAATTTTAACTTTTGTTAACCAGGTTGCTATCTGTTTAGGATATAAGTTATTTTAATTGGGGTTAAATATTTGTGTAAAGGTGTTAATGGTGTTAGCAAGAAGTTAAGTCCCACATCTGGACTTGGAGATCTCCAGACAGGAACTTCCTGTAATATTTTTCTTTTATCTACCTTTATATGTCTCTCCATCTGTATTAAATCAAGGAGCTCATCCTTTAGATCATCTTCTTCTGGATTGACAGCATCTTCCTTGCTCTTTGTTCTTGATATTTCAAATTTGTGTCAACTTGCTAAAGGCAGTTATAGCAAATGTAAAGACAATGACAATTTTTCTCTGATACTGCTTCATTGAACATGTTAGCAAGCCCTGTGCACTTCCATCTCCCAATATATATATATATATATATATATATATATATATATACAGCAGAGTGTCGACACGAAATGTCAGTTATCCGAATATAGCCTTCCTAAGAGGAAGCATCTGTACATGCTTCTTTCCTACTGCACAGAATTTAACATTCTTTGCTGTTCCATTTTGTCTACAATGTGTGTGTGCATGTGTGTGTGTGTGTGTGTGTGTGTGTGTGTGTGTGTGTGTGTGTGTGTGTGTGTGTGTGTGTGTGTGTGTGTGTGTGTGTGTGTGTGTGTGTGTGTGTGTGTGTGTGTGTGTGTGTGTGTGTGTGTGTGTGTGTGTGTGTGTGTGTGTGTGTGTGTGTGTGTGTGTGTGTGTGTGTCTGAAATGCCCCATTTAGGGATAACTGGTGGTTAGTGTTACTTTGCTCATGCTCAAAACCTGTACCTTAGATACAAGAAACCAGAGCCTGAATTCACTACCCCTACCACCACTTGTGTTTCAAGGAGTTGAGTGCATAGCTCTCAACTGTCTTGATTTTCTCAGAATGTCTGGAATTCTTGACTCATACTTTTGGTCTGCTCCTCTTAAAATGTGTGCTTTATCTTTCAGGAAATGCATGGTAACACATAGCCTTTTATTCTAAGATTATACAAGCAATATTTAAAATGTGTCCCTGGTTTTGGGCCTTTGTCTTCCCTGCTCCCCCAATAACTTTTTTTCCAGATTTGTTGTGCTACAAAGTTGAGGGATATAGTTGATTATCAAGTGCATTTTACGAGAAAGTGAATGTGAAGAGCATTTTACAAGGAGCTGAGAGCTTCAGAGGAAAATAAGTTTAGTGCTGCTTATGCCAAGTCTGTTTACAATCTGCAACTGTTGTTTAGCAAATGCATCACTATTGTGCTAAAGTATTTAAAAGCATTGTTAGTAGCACAACGGGTAGTATACTTGCTTCTAATGCAGAAGGCTGTGGGTTCTACTCCCACAGTATGTAGATGGATTATTGATGTTGTATTGGGTTGTACTTTAAAGGGGGTGATTGCTGCAGTTTTGAGTATGTCTAGTAACTCCTGTTTGGTATCCCTTATGCTTTAGTTTGGCATATAAATATTTAACTACAGTACAATAATATACCTGTACGGTACTGTGTTGTACTTACAGTAAATTTGTCTTATTTTTCTTGTTTAATGTTCATCAAAAACATTTTTATAATTTTTTTTATCCGGTTCAATTATATGTTTGATTATCCAAACCACCCCAGGTCCCAATTAATTCAGATAATCAACTCTCTACACTCTCTCTCTCTGTATATATATATATATATATATATATATATATATATATATATATCTATACATATATATATATATATATATATATATATATATATATACACATACATACACACATACACACACACACACACACATACACACACACACACAAATATGGATTCCCTTCACAAGCTCGAAGTTACAAAACTTTGAACTGCAAATGGTCAAGACCATAAGATCTATGTTTTGAAACTTTGAATGGAACTCGCCATACAACACAGGCTTGCCCCGCTACAAAAATGTTAAAAATTTTTTTTTTATTACAATTTCAGAATTTCATAACTTCAGTCTAATCCATTTGAAGTTCAGAGTTTTGAAATGTCTGGCTTGTGAAGTAGATCTATATATATATATATATATATATATATATATATATATATATATATATATATATGTATGAACTCCATGGCTGCACAACAGTGGAGAAAAAGACAAACTCCACTGTCACTGAATGTAGTTTTGGTGAACTTACTTCAATCATTTTATGTTTGTGAAAACTACCTTCATTAACCTGACATGCTGATGATCTTTCCCTGCTATGAAATTCTAACTGGAACTTCATTGAAGGCTTCTGCAGAAGGTTCCAGATCATCACTCCTCTAACATATCTTCAGATATATCATGCTCCATCTGCTGCTCCTACTTCTGGTGACTCACTGGCTCATCCTATTGCGATATTGCCTGTGTTAAAGTTTACACTCTAAATCCTTCACTTTGCAGATGGTCCAACACTTTGGTTTCTATTTGCTTAATTTCAGCCTAAAAAAACTTTATTATTTACATTTTACCTTTGTGATCTTATTTTTGTTTCATGAAATGTACCATAAACAGGTGTATTTGCCTATGTCTCTTCAAATATCTTTGCAGCTGATTTATTTATTTTTTTTTTGTATTTCTTGGTTTTGCTTTCTTCTCTGCATAGCTATCAGACCATACCAGATCTGTTTTTCATGTCCATGTTTCTTTTTTATAACTGTCAATAACCTTTGTATTTTTCTTTATCTTTTCTTCCTTCATCTCTCATTTCTTTTTTCAGGGGCCCCAATGTTTGCTCATCAAGAAAACATTTTTTAGGGGGGCGGAGCCTAGATGGCTAACTGAGAGTAATGAATTTTGAGAGCTCCATAAACTAGTATAATAATATTGGACATTTTTTATTATTTTCAAGTTTAAAATGTCAGAAATCTATAGATAAACTAATAAACTACATACATATCAATGTTGGTGGAGATATACAAACATTTTCCTGTCAAGTAACTCGGAGATATATTGAGTCACTGAATATGAACAATTCAAGGAATTCTCATCCAGATGCTGCTTTGAAAAAAGAAATGCAGTTGATGACATCTACCTTACAGGAACTATATGTGAAGATGGGTGGCTTTAAACGTGACTTAGAAAACTTCAAATTAAATTCTCAAAAACAGACTGATACACTTAAGTAACTATTACAGCACCACCATACAAAAATAACAAATATACAGACTTCTCTAAATGACATTGAAGGGAGACTCAAAGAGGAAGAATTCCAAAAAGAATTTCTGCTTAAACAGAATACATGGCTGCTTAACAAAATAGATGACTTAGAAAACAGGGACAGGAGAAACAACATAAGGATCTTTGGCCTGTCTGAAAGCACTGAAGGAGAAGACATTATTTCATTCTTAACAACCTGGATTCCTGAATTTTTAGACTTGAAAGAGGGACTTTCATTTGGAACTGAAAGGGCGCATAAAGCACTAAGGAAACCTGCTTCTAACTCAACAAATACTCGACCTAGATCCATAGTTATAACATTTTTTTCATTTCTGGACAAGGAACTAATTTTAAAATCTGCTTGGAGAAAATCACTCTTAAAATACAATCAAAGCCTGATAAGGTTTGACAATGATTATTCTTCCAGAATACTAGAACAAAGGAAAAAGTCTGGCCAATAATAAAACTGTTGAAACAAAACAACATTAAAGCACAGCTGGCCTTTCCAGCCAAGATAAAAAATACTTTTTGCCAATGAGATGAAAACCTTTAATGACTTAGAAGAAGCTACTATATTAATCAAAAACAACATAGTGTCTATCACAGAAGAAATGGAATGGATGGCCCCTACTCTTAAAAGGATAAAATAATCAAATCCTTGGACTGATGCTAGAAAGAAGAAACAAAACAACTGATTCCAAGATAACTGTCCTAAAAAAATATCACTTACAACTACATCTCTCAAAGTATCAGCTGATATGGTACATCACTTGTCATCTGTTTTTATTTAAAAAAGGAGGGTTTCGTAAACAACTGAGAAACAGTAATGATTTATTCAGAATGTTCAAAGAGTCCAATAATTCTTCACAAACAAAGGTAGGTCAAGTGGGTTACTATTTACATTATATATAAGCTAAGCAAAGCAACATATAATACAAACATGGAAGTTTCTATTCCCCTACTTGAACTCATTGAATACTTATCTTGTTCATTTTTCATTGATTTTACTTATAATAATTTAAATAATTAATTAACTAATTCAACAAGGTACCATTCATCAGAGTTCAGACTCAAATGTCACAAATTAACATCATATATAATAGCAGTAACAGTAGAGTGTTTTGAAAAAAATATGCTGTCATGGAGATTAATGCCTTCTTCAGTTAAAGTATGATTTAGAAATGTCATGTATATCCTGGTTAAATAATAGTAGCAAGCTCTTAGTACAAATGTCATAATTATTCTGTCTAAATATAGTTAATATCAATTATGGCAAGTATCACAGCTATGAGTGCTGTTTGATCAATCCTGATATGGTGTGCATGGATGCAGCTGTGTCTGGCAGCTAGTACAAATGTCATTATTATTCTGTCTAAATACAGTTAATATCAGTTATGGCAGGTATCATAGCTTCGAGTGCTATTTGATCAATCCTGATATGGTGTGCGTGGATGCAGCCGTGTCTGGCAGCTAGCACAAATGTCATTATTATTCTGTCTAAACATAGTTAATATCAATTATGGCAGGTATCATAGCTTCGAGGGCTGTTTGATTACACCTGTCATGGTGTGTGTGAATGCAGCTGTGTCTGGCAGCTGTTGTATGTTGCCGTTTTCATCTCTGGAAAGCTATGGGTTGCGGCTTGTGATTGAGGTTTACTGATGCTTGTGTATTAGGAGGAGACATTTGGTGTTTTAGCCTGGATCCAGGGAGGTGGATAAAACTGTGAGTTGGGATATTTTGGCAGAGAATAGTTTGTTTATACATCTGCTTAGTGAAAGGTGGGAAGGCTGGAAGAATGTGTTATCCTTTGTTGTGGCGGCTTGTTGGGAGGTTTTTTTTTTTTTTGATTTTTTTGCTCTCCATTCTTTTCCTGGCTGCTGCCTCGATGAAAGGGAGGGAATTTTAGGCTTGAAGTTGCAGTGAAGTGAAGATTTGCTTCAGGTGCATTGTGAGCCTCTGGTATGCAGTACACAGACACACTAACAGAAACAGACGCTCCCGGGTTGCTATGGTAATGGAGACAGAGTGACGATAATGCTTACCGGCTCTGATCCGCCTCCAAGATGATTCTCAGCAATGAAGTTTTTGGTTTAAAAAATAATAATAAAAGGGCTGTTTTAAACCACATGTACACATATTGATGGTCTCCTAACACTTTGTTTAGCTCATTAAGTTGATTCTTGATAAAAAAAAACACATTAAGGACTAACATAAGAGTGGAAGTCTGAGTTATTGTATAAGACTAAAAACACTTGGTCTTGTGCAGTACCATTTGCAGTGGTCTGGGAAGTGAGCATGCTTGGACATATTGGGCATATGGGGATAGATGATTCTAGGGGTGTTTGGGGTTGCCGGGAAGTGCTAGAGAGCTATCAGATTTCCTTTGTGGAAATATCTGTGGGAATGGAAGGTATGCTGAGTGGTTCACTGGCAGAGTGGCCATTGCATGGAACAGGCTGGTAAAATGGAACAGGACAAATACTGGTTTGGATATTTTAAGAACAGCCTGGAAACATACCACATGAACTAGTGAATGGTACTCTGGGAAAACTGGATGGGCATTGTTGCCCATGCTTGAAGTACTGATACGTGTGTATGTAAGGATGGAAATATACTTACAACAAATAAGAAACTAGAAGGGTCTCATAATTTAAAGTCTATGGACTGTATAAATATGCTTGGAAGAAGCTATAAATAAGAATAAGCATTACAGCTTGTGGTCTCTCAAATAACTAAGCAACAGCCAAAAAAAAACACACACACACAATAGTTATGTAATGTATGATTTTAGTAAATCTAGACATAAAATATATAATCGTAATATAAGATGAAGCAGTTTGCTGAATTTAGATATTAAAGACAGGCTTTAAATAACATGGGCTTGAGTATAATAACACTGCTGTTTTAACTTGTCATAAATTACATACACTACATTGAACATCAAGGGGAAGCATGATGATTTTCTTATATAAGTAAATATGTATAACAAGTCATGTAATTGCTTTAACTTGAATTGTAGTTTTTGTAACCCATCTTGACCATATATAATAATTAGGTGGTTATCACGGTAACTAATGTTTTATACATGACATCAAACTGACAAAGTTGTTCAAGAGAAACAATAGAAGCCTGAACTTGAAATGTCACAGAATGTAACAATCATATTCTGAACAAATAGTATTAAATTGACAATAGACACTCAGTTTAATAACATGAGCTTGTGTATAATAACTGTTTTAACTTGTCATAAATGACATACATTCCCCGGGATTCATGAAACGCGGTGCAAGGACGGTTTTAGGCTTGCGCCGAGTGTCCTCATTGCAGGTGGTGCAGCAGCGCCATATGAATATTTATGAGGGCATGCTGCCGCACCCTCGACGTGTACAGGAAACGTGTGCGAGTGCAGGGGGCGTGTTGTTGCCCCCACAGTTGCACAACCTACTATGCTTACTATTAGAGCCCACCTCTAATAGTAAGCAATTAATTCAGTGTCCATGGATACTGAAATGTATGCTAAGCATACAAGAGTGTCCACGAACACTGAAATAAAATCAAAGTAGTAAACACACACGCACGTAGTGGAATGTTGAGCCCCGTCCCTAGAACTTCCACAATTAGTTTCCCTTTGTCCCTATTTTACATTCATATTACTTCAATATCGAAAGTGTAATTGAAGCGCAGTGTGTTTGTGCGTCGCTGCCCCCTGCTTAGCGTAGCTTACACATCAAAATCATTCAAATAGAGAAAAACATGCGGAATCAACGTTAACGTCAATAGTGCAGTGGTTAGAGCATCTGCCTAACGAACAGGCATTCACGGTTCGAGTCCAACTATAGCACATATCATTTTCCATGTGGAATGTTGTTTTGCTGTATAACCTACATAATAACATGTAAATGTGAACTGGAGTACCGCATGAAATGTTTAACTAATGTCATTCAATCAAAGTGGTAGTGTCATAATGAATAAGGCACTAGTAAGCAAGTGTAAGCATAAATAAGCAGTAGTAAACATATATAAGTACCAGTAAGCAAGTCTGAGTGCGCTTGCATGGGTGTAAGCAGTGCCCAGCATAGGAAATGTATATAATTATGCAGATGTATGTGCATGTGTATGTACAGATATATTATATATATATATATATATATATATATATATATATATATATATATATATATGAAGAATGAATGTTGTGACAATAAAGCATACAAAAAGAATGAGAAGAGAATCAACAGCAACTCCAGTATTATATAGCGCTATCAGCTCATGTCATATCAAGCTGGGCAGGGGTGAGCAAAGCACTGATACTCACACCACAGGCAGGATACTACCAGTGGGAGTAACATTGCTGATCTGCTAAGTCTACTTTACAAGCAATCACAGGGTAGTCCCTGGTGGGACTACCCAAAAGTTGCTAGGATGGTTGGACCTCCGACCATTACACAAGCAAGGGCAGGTATGTTCAAGGACTAAATGGTGGGAGAGCCTGATAATACATGGGTTGGGACAACATACGTGTAGGGCCCCTAATGTTGGGGAGAGGGCAATGTGTGGAGGTGTGTCATGGCTGTGATAGCAACTGGAAAATGGATGGTTTGCATGTATGTTGAACTCGGGTGGGGTGGAGGAACTATGGGTATGAAATTATGGATCCAGGCATGTCAGAGTTGGATGACCTGGTTCTAATTGGACTGCCTCGTGGAGGTCAGCTAGTTCGTTATAAGTATATATGCATACACACGTGCATGAATCTATATGTAGAAGTACATTCCCTGTAACACATTCATTCCTTTTCCAGACATAAATAACATGAACATGCCCCTACAAACCTCAACAGTAGCTAGAATAATAGGTTGTGCATGAGGGAAGGGACGAAACTGCTAAAACGCAGAAGTATGTACAATGTCCGAATTCAGTGCTGTTCTCAAATAATCAAATGTGAGGACTTTCTCACACATGGAATCATTCCTGTGATCTGTCTGCTACGGCAATGCCAGTCACTAAACTGGTCCTATTTGTAAAATAATTTTGCTGAACTCATACATTATTAGCTCTCATGTGTAACGTGTGCATTACCACATAGTCATACTTATTAATTTATTGTAGTGTCATGTTAACGGGAGTAATGATGTCATGAAGTGTAGAGTCTAATCTGGAAATAAAGACGTGTGTCCCAGGTGGGACAACCCAAAAATTGTGAATAGTGTCCTATTGGTCACTCATTTCACCAATGTTTGTGGACTAAAAGTTTGAGATGTCTGAGGATACGTGGAGTGAATCAACCCATGGGATGGGTCTACAGGAGTAGGGAGTGGCCAATATGTAGTGGTGTGGAAAATGGATGACTGCTGTATTAGTGTAGTGTTGGGGTGAGTCTTTGGGGAACTAGAAGCCATGGGTATATGGGTATATATGCAAATGAAGCAGCACAGCAATAGTGGTTAGAGCATCCGCCTAACAAAGAGACATTCTTGTTCCGAATCCCACTGCAGCACATACCACTTTCCATTGGTAATCTGTATATGAACATATTTCAACATCTGTCTGCAGTATAACCTGCATAATAACAATTAAAAGTGAACTGGACTGAAGCGTCAGTGTCATAATGAATAAGGCACTAGTAAGCAGGTTTAAGCATAAATAAGCACCAGTAAACATGTTTAAGTGCATTTGCGCGGGGGTATGCACTGCCTTACAGATATATATGTATGTGTATATATATATATATATATATATATATATATATATATATATAGTTGCAGATATATATATATATATATATATATATATATATATATATATTTATATAGTTGCATATATATATATATATATATATATATATATATATATAAAAATAAGTCAAATATGTGAACTGAATCTATGTACAGTGTGATGTGCTATAACCTGCCACAGACCATATATATGTGAATTGGAGTACTGCAGTAAACATAGAGTTGAGGTGTCACTGTAATAAAGTTATGAAGTCCCCAGGACCCCATACAGTGTATGTACACATGAATGACGGATACCAGACACATATATAACCTGTAAAGAATATGACATAGCTTAGCCTTTTCGAAACCGGCCAATTACGGAAAAGTGCGGGAATCTGGTCCTACTTAAACCGAAGGGGCGGGAATATGGCTCATAACTGGTTTTAGTATCCCCCTGCAGGCAGAATGGCTGGAGTGGGAGAAGGCACTTGCTTTAGAGTGCAGCGCTGGGACATCCAGGAGTTCAAATTCATGGTATGGCTCCTGGTAAAGCACCATGACAGGAGACTACTGCAGGGCCAGTACCAGGGCTCACAGTACAAAACGGAGGCCTGGGACAGTCTCACCCGTGACCTCACTAGCACCACAGGTATCCCCCGGACTGGTGAGCAGGTCAGGCACCATCATGCAGACCTGAAGCGGCAGAGGGGGGGTGTCCTGGAACAGTGGATCCAGGAAGCAAGGCAGATGCAGAATGCCCCAGAACTGAGTATGTACTCCTTCCACTACGTAGTTAATAATTGCCTAGCTTGTGTATACTATGGATAGGTATGGCTAAATATCATTGTACTTCTCTGACAGCTGCAGATGAGTGTGCTGCAAACCAGCAAACCTATGATGCTAGGTTGCAAAGGATGTGTCGTGAGGCAGGTTAGTAAATAGCCTGCATGTACTGTCATAACAAATAAATGTTAGAGCCTCAGAAAGTATTGTACCAATATACAGAATTATATAATATGCTGGGAATAAAGGTGTAACCCCTGCATTGCTTCTGTTTACTCTGCAGTCATATGTTGTTGTAGTGCTGCAGTTACTAAATAGTACTGTTGTAGTAAGCAGTGTTACCCACACTGTGGTATGCAGATAAAATGTGTATGAAGTGCTGTATAACAATGTTGGAAGTGCAAACAGGTCAGTCATATTAGACTAAATACATTGCAAAGCCTCACAACAGTTGCCTGATTGCATAGTGTACAGTGATCTTAACTGTAATGCTTTTGTCACACACAGCAGGGCTTAGGATCACAGGAGCGCCAGTGAGTTGTATGCATAATCATTCCACACAACTGCACACAGTTTGTTAGAATGTTCAGAGAGAAAGCTGTATGCATATATACACTTAACAACTGTACAGATTATGCTAGAATGCTCAAATAGAAAGTGGTCTGCATATTCATACCCCTCAACTGTTCCAGTCTGCCCAGTATGTCCTAATAAATGGCCCACATCACCTGCCTTTTGCCCTGTTCCCCTGACAAATTAGTGTAATGATCCAAGAAATGTAGGCGGCTGTAAATGATATATAACCAATACTCAGACCTGTACATAGTCAGAGAATGTACATGCAGACATGCCTGTCATCCCAGCATCTCACCCAAAGTGTATGACAGCGGTCTCAAAACATGTTGCATTAACACCTGCATCTTGTCAAGCCTGTACGTAAGACACAAGTCCCATACATACTAATCTACAAACGTACCAATGTACAATATAACGCCATTGGGTAGTGTAATAATACATGTAATACTGCAGTGACTACGAATGTTATGGAAACTACAAGGATTTATTAGTTGTTAATTGAACTCTCTCTCTCTCTCTCACCCCTACCATATGTGCAATAATAACCAATTGACACAACTCATTTGGTATGTCTACACTCCTAATCTTTGTTGGGGCATATGCCCTATTGGTTTATAAATATGCACTTCTGTTTCTATGCATGTGCCATGTTATAATACTCCCATATTAGTTCCCTGTTGCCATCAATGAAACCTGCATGTTGTTGTAATGACCACTGTTTACTCATATATGCATGTGTTCTGCCTGCTGTGCAACTATTTTATATCTGGTGCCCTGGGTAATGGGAATACCTATGCATGCTGTTATAACTAATCATGAATGCTGTTGACTATTACTAACCCATATCTGCCTTAAACATGCTATAACATAGCTCGTATGGGAAGGCCAGTCCCAGCGGATCCACCTCTCCCACCTCAGCTGGCCATGGTACCGGGCACCAGCACATCTGGGGCCCAGCCTGGAACCTCCTCATCTGTTGGCCCTGCACCATCTTTGGGTGCATAGGGAGCTCAACAGGGAGATACTCACCCCTCTCTCAGGGTTGTGAGTGTCCAAATGTACTGCCACCTTTATTGCATATGCACAGCTGTTGCTGTAGAAGAAATGGGCAGCTGTGGACATTCTCTACACCCTTCCTGCACATCCCTAGCTACCTTGCCTACTGTCTTTCCCTCCTTGTGCCCCTCTTTCCTATCACCCTTTTTTTCTTTTCTTTTAAAGAAATTAGTGGTGAGGTAAGTGGGAGTAAGCACTTTTAAGCAGCAGTGAGCGGGTTCCAGCCTGTTTGCATGGAGTAAGCACTGCCTACACAGGTTAAGCTATCAAGAAGGTACCTGAGTGTAAGGAACTGTAACCAAAAGTAACCACTGCTTACCGTCGCGCAAACCCATGCACACCCGCTTGCAACTGCCTCAAAGTGCCTTAATCACTCCGTATCCAACGGTTCTTGTTCGGCCCAGCAACAAAATAAATGGCCTCTGCAAGGCTCGAAACCAGGACTCTGCACACCACAGTCAATGTGATTTAACACTCAGCCATGGTAGATATACAGACATCGGATGTTATCACAAACATATCATCCAGCACAGTCATTCAACAGTATAGGAAATGTATTCCATCATGTAGATGTATATGTGTGTGTGTTTATGTCCAAATATAGATACATACATAGATATAGATATATACAGATATATCAAGAACATACCATGTGACAACAAAGCATTAAAAAAGAATGAAAAGGGAAACACCAGCAACTCCTGTATTATGTAGTGGTGTTGTCCTATGTAATATCAAGACTCCCTCAGACAGACATGTATCATTAATACACTCAAACATTTGTACATTGCCCAAATACATTACTTTGTGCATTTTATTTACATCAACAAAACAGTTCCTGTCCAATCATTATGTGAGAACAGTACTCTTGGAATGTGCTGTGTGCAGCATCATCATCATTAAAAAGTTAAATGGGGTAATCATAGAGGGACTGGTAGTGTCGTGTATACAATGGGGTTGTCTGCATCATGTGTACCTGGAACCTTTAGGAGTCATGTGCATACCAGGATCGTATGCCTGGGAGAGGGGTGAGGACAACAGTAGTAAATTGTGATGCAAATTAAAAAGGTTACATGTGTCCAGTGGACACGTGTGAAATGGACAGCTATGTATGGGGCAAAAGTTGTTCTGGGAACAGATTGGCCTTTTGTTTCCATTTTTGTAAGGTAAGAGTGGGATGTTGGGGAAGGAGAGTAGGTATGCTTGTGGAGGATAGGTTGGGTAGGATGACAGACAAGACAGCATACAGGGGCGGTATATGACACAATGGGGGGATACACCTTGGATGGGGAGGGGTGTTCAGCAGTCACAAGCCCATGAGCCTCCAAATGGAAACAGTGGGATGGAGGCCCCCACCCATGGCCAGCCACCACTGCACCTTCATAGCCGCAAAGGTGGCTGTGCTGGGGGCTGTCTAGGAGGGGCAGGCTCACCCTCTAAATGTGACACTCTGCCCTTGAGCTGGCGTAGCTGGCCTCAAAACCCCTTATTGAGCCCCCTACACACCATGGCCTGGACTGTACGATGGCTGACAAGTTCCTGTCTGGACCTGCTCCCAGAGGGGACAAGCCCCATCCTCAGTGGTGGCTCCACCAGAAGGTGGTGCATAGCCAACAGAGGTGGAGGTCCAAGGCTGGGCCCCAGACATGTTGGTGCCTGGTGCCATAGCCAGCTGAATTAGGACAGGCAATACCACTGGGACCTCCAATCCCATACAGTTTATGGTGTTGCAGTTTTAACACAGATAAGGCTTAGTAATAGTCAACAGCATTCAGGATTACAACAGCATGCATAGATATTACCATCAACCCAACAGAACAGATGTCATACATTTGCAGAGGGAGCACAACACATGCATATATACTGCATGACAGCTGTACAAAGCGTAGATGACTTGTGACTGCAGCTATGAACAGTGGCCCATTATTGGCATGTCACTGTGATAACCTCAGACAGTGACTGTCATACCACTGTTTCATGTAACTCTCATCACTGTCACCATGTACTGACTGCAATCCTCACACTATGCTTCTGCAGTTCACAGATGTGTTTTCTGTGAGTAAACAAGAAACAAATGGTTCCACACACTGACCAGTCCACAGATGACCCTACAGCTGGGGGTTTCATCACAGAGCACTGTCTTGTCAGTTATTAAAACATGGAGACTAGCCATTACCACACACAACCTGTTAAATTGGCAGTAGTCTCAATGAAGCATAGCTACACTTACATGCTGTAGTCATGTCTTGCACATCACCCTTCTGTCTTTAGGCTATTTTCCACTGTGTATTTTGTTTGAGAAATATCCAAATATCCAGATATCATCTGTGATGCTGTTTACCAAACACCAGATCCAGGCTCCACTCACAGCGACTGTCATGGGCAAACACCGACATGATGTTCCTAGATATTGTACTGTGTTTCCATGCAATTGGCTATGGGAATGTCACCACAGCTGTTCCACATGCAGTCAGCTAGAGGAGGACTGCAATAGGTGCAGAGGCCATCACCTGATCATGACCATCACTTACAAAACACAAGCTGCTGCTGAGCAGGTGTACATCTCCATATCCACCAGAGAGTGTAAGGAAGGGACAGACAGAGGCAAAGTACATCAGAAAAGGGCTGGGAGACTAAAACCTAAGCATCGTCTGTCACACATCTACCAGTACAGGGGTTCAAACCCCTAACTGACTAGCCATTACTATTACAAGGGCATGCAGTTACTCCATGTGCCACATAGCTGACATGTTGGTGTGCTGTAAGAACATATATGTGTGTTGGTGAGCAACATCTGCAACAGAGATATAGTAGACATACATTAGGTGTAGCACACATGGCTGTCCACATGAACAGATGTCATTGACAACACAACCACACTCTCTAAGGGAATCAGACGCATTGGCACTCTTTGGCAGGCTCACAAATACACTTCCTAACTACTTAGTTTGCCTCACTACAGTAATGCACAGGTATTACATGCACCACAGGGGATATCTTGAGGTTCTATGGGCTAGGGCATGTGAACATGTCTGACATCAGTTGGTATGCCAATGGGAGTTATACTCAGTGTGACTGTGGCTGGAAACATCATACCCCACACGCAGACACCAGGTGCCAGTACTGACATGCATGTGTGCATTGTTTCATGGGTGTGTAGTGGTTGGCTGTGCAAGATGACTGTACAAGGCTGGGTGAGGGGTAATCATTGGCATCAGGCCACATGACAATGGTCTGAAGTGTGGTTCAGGGGTGTAGTGTCTGCAATGTCCCACACAGATGGGTATTGTATGAACTAGCCTGTCATCCTGGTTACCATTGTGTGTGGCCATTGCTTTCCAATGCATGCCATGTCTGTGTTTGATAGTCCTTGACATGGACATTGCCTGGGATGTGCATGTCCCACAATAATGTACAGTGACATGTTTAAGTGTACCTGGTTTGCCTGGCACATGTTATGTACACTGACTGTTATAATCAGATGTGCCAATACTGGCCTGTGCCAATACTGGCCTGGTGTGGCAGGACCTGCTAATAGACAGCAGGTTGACACTGCACCTGCATTGATAGCATGATACAGGTATTCCCTGGTGTCAGTGGCATCTGTCCATACAGGGCATGTGTGTAAGGCATTGTATGTCCTTTGTGAATCACATTTGATGGCACCACATATGTTGCAGGCATCCAGTGGGGAACATAGTGAAGGTACATTGTCCACAGTTATGTGCCTATTGTACTGTTGGATAGGGTACTATTCCCTCTGTGGCCCACTGCAATCATACCATGCCTACTGTCTGTCAACAATGTGCAGGGTACTAGAAACATAGCGGGATATTCTAGGCAAGTGTGTTTGTGTATGACACATGGGTTCAGACCATTTGCTGGGTAATAGTAGGGTTGCTTACTTTGTTCACCAAACCTTTTGCCAGATGTAGGGGTATGGCTTGCCAACCCAGTCTCTTAGCTGATTGAAATCTGTAAACCTCATGAGGTGGACATTGTGACATATAATATGGCCACCATATAGGAAAACTACAAAACCTCCTCCTCAACATGTCCAGTGATTAGACACTCACAGCCACCTCCACACAGGCTCTGACTGTCAAACACACACACACACACACACACACACACACACACACACACACACACACACACACACACACACACACACAGAGTTTCCAGTGGTGGGATCAGAACTCCTGCCTACCTACAGACCACTATTATAGCACTACACAGTTACAAGACTTGCCACAGAGATTACACATTTCAAGGCAATCAGAATGCCCTTCTAAGATTGAGGGCAACAACAGGGATACTGACAGTCAAGATGTACATAGCTGTAAACTTGTATGTTTAAAGTAGGAGTCCATTACAACCTGTATGCACAAACAAGACACATCATCTGCAGGTAAGACATAGGTAGGCCTGAGAGGTATAGTTGTAGCACAACAAGCCCTGAACTGGAGTATGCCCATCTGTGGAATGGACAACTACTATCAGTATACAGGGTTACAGTGGTCATGCTCATACACATAGAAACACATGACTTGTTTGGATGTATTGGCTCCGATTACACAAGGTGACAGTGGACATGCTCCTACACTTAGTAGCACAGGGCCATTTGGGATGCACTATGACTACGACTACACAAGGTTATACCGGGCATGCTCATACACTTAGAAACAAAAGGCTTGTTTGGATGCACTGACTCAAATTACACAAGGTGGCAGTGGGTACACTCATGCACTCAGTAGCACAGGGCTGTTTGGGATGCACTCAGTAGCACAGGGCTGTTTGGGATGCACTTAGATTCTAACCACAAAAGGCCACAGTGTGCATGCTCATACACTTACATGTACAGAACATGTTGTAATGGACTCCTATTGTAAACACACAGGTTTACAGCTAGGTACATCTTAACTGTCAGTATATATGCACATCATACAGATTTACTACCAGATACCTGTATGTGGCCCGTAAATTATATATCTGTGTCTGTGCTGTGTGATACACATGCATACATGTACATGAAGTACTGACATATATATGTGAAGTATGCACAATCATGCATGTGTGGAAGTGACAGACAATAGGTTAACTGGGACACACAGGTGGATGCTAACTACAGCATGTGTCACACACATTGCTGCCCTGAAAGGCATACATTGATAGCAGGTTGTGGACAGTGGCATTATACTTGGAACAGTGGCATGTGCAGGCATAATATGTGAGCCCCATTGTCTAATGGTACTGAGGTGCAAGTGTCAAGATGACCTCTCCCGGCTGTGTTAGTAGTTGTCATTATTAGCAGGACCGCTACGCTAAGTATATTTGACATTGGTCATATACACAATGTCTGCTGTTGTCCGTCACCTTAGATGTAGCATTTGATGCCAAGCATATTACTGCCCCTCGCAGTGATGTCATGGTACAAGTGGCAACTGCTTGACCAAAGCAATGAGTCAATGTCCTGTTGTAATTATGAGGTTGTCCAGTGTCTGTCATTCCGGGATGTTATGACTGAAAGACAAGCCTTTGTCACAGAGCACATGCATCCATGCTTCAAGGGAGTGTGGATAATACCTAGGTCGCACTTACCCATATAGTGGCATTCCAAGGCAAAAGTCCTCAACACAGAAGTAACACCCTGACACCTACAAGACAATTGCATTCGATACTTATGCTAACCAGTGCTAGATGTGTGGCTTTTATAATCCATTTGCTCAATGTAGAACCTACAATGGGGAATACTGACATATGTGCAGTGAGGAACACCTGGCTGAAGGCTCTGTAGTGCACAATTGCACTACCACCAAATAACTCGGATCCAGACATGTGGGCCATAACACTGGTATGGACCATTCCAGGTGGTGGTGTCCACATATTCATAAAGGCTACTCACAAGTAAAGACCACTACTCCGACATAAGTCATCACAGATGACTCAGGTGCAGGTGACAGTGGCAAAAGCTGCATTTTAGGTTGTATCCTCATATACATCCACCACCATGTCCTCAGACTACCAACACACATCCATACATGTGGTATGACATAGTATGGTAGAACACCAAATAACCTTCAATTGGTGGACTGTACCTAGCCCTACATCAACTGTGCAAAGTACCCATGTACTGACACAGTTGCATAATGTGTTATGCAATGCAATAATACCACTGTTTGTAACCAGGTCAGTTGTACATATACCAGGGTCCCTCGGATGTTGTCAGCATTAACACAGTCGACTGTTGCTGTACACCAGTAAACAACACCCTCATGGTTGGATATGACCTAAATTTACCCGCCTTGGATATGTACATCCCACACTCATACAACATAAATGAAAATACCATAGCTGTTGTTGTCCTTTCTACATACAGGTGGCTACATTCATTATACACATGCACATACCAGATAGGTCCATGGCTGCTGAATGGTAACAGTACATAAGGTTTGATATTTATGTTGACAGAGGTAATATTCCCTCTATACTGGTCACCCATGACACCTATCATATCATACAACAATCCATGTGGCATGTATGTCATTAGACATGTTCACCTAATGCAGTGCCTACAAACATATCCAAATAACAGGATCATAGGACCTACACAC
Source organism: Protopterus annectens (assembly GCF_019279795.1). NCBI lineage: Eukaryota > Metazoa > Chordata > Ceratodontiformes > Protopteridae > Protopterus > Protopterus annectens. Next base: position 848,244,578 of record NC_056748.1, on the reverse strand, counting down.
ATGGCCTCTATTGACAGATTCAGGGAAATAAAGCTATGCTCTGTATGTTCCTGAATAGTTACAGGTGATATGTCCATGACATGTACAGCCATGTGTGCCCACATCTCCTACATATACCCCATGTCAACAATTGCAAGCCATGCATGCTGTGTGCTGTTTGGACATTAACCTTATTACCACAATAGCCAGAACATGCTGGGGTGAGATATTTACAAGCCACTGACCTCGCACATGCTTGAATGAGTATAATGCCTAGCTCAAACAGAGCACATTGCTGGCACTCTTCCAGTAATCATGAGGTGTGTGTGGCAAATATGATGTGCTCACTGTTGACCATTACAGTACCCTGGCTTCACCGTGGAACTGTCAAGTAACAGCTTGTGGGATAATGACATGGAATATTGCTGTGTGTGTGTGTCTTGCTGATATGTGCTGTTGGCATGAATGTACACTTGGCTACTCAGTGAAGGTGGCTGTTTGTCCTACCAGTACATGAATACAACATCCATTATGGTGTAATGCTCGGCTAGGTTTCACACATGGTGTGGGGAAGGTGTGGAATGTATCCTCTTGACCTGCTAGTCCACTTACTGATGGAGACTGCATATGTGCACATGTATTGATATGTGTTTAGATTTCATGCGTGTGCAGTGTCTGATGTTTGAAGGTGACTGTTGTCTTAGTACATCATGCTGTTGCAATGCAGCCTCAACATTGCCAACTGTATATGGTGATATGTTCAAAGTACAGTAAGCTATACTTTAGGTATGGACAGATGTTTGGACATGACTACTAAGTGGTGGGGCTACTTTGCAGATGAATGATTACTGAGGACAGCTCACAGGTGTATTATAACTATTCCTACAATAACCTGTGTAACTGCTAAGGTATGGTTCTGTTAATTGAAGTGGAAGACACACAACGTAGAATGCAGTAAGGGTGACACTGAAGGCAAACCTCTTGACACCTGTAACAGTAACACCTCCACTGTGCATATATTGTGCATATATCAGCACAGTTGGCAAAGGAAAGAGTCAGTACATTTTGTAGCTTGTGCGATAGTACTGTAACTCTGTAATACCTATCATGAGATAGGCAGGTGTTTGATTCACAGTACTGGCATGTGTGGGTGTGTGTGTGTGCCTATATATGTCACGTATGGTGGGGAAGACATCCCAAATGTTTTTCACTCTCCTGAACACTGTTGTAGACATCAGTACAGAGTGAAGTGTAGAAAGAAAGGCATAGGCAGGTGGTTGAATCTCACACATGTCAAGTGTCTGTATGTGTGTGACATAGGTGTATATCTTTGTGAATACCACAGTGTGCGTGTGTATGTATGGCTGTCTGGTTCCTGGAGTGAGGCTGTATTTTACCATAGTGAAATGTTAAGGCCCCCTCCCCCCATCCACTCAATGCAATCTAGTATTCCTGTTGATGTCATCAATCTTAGAAGGGCATTCTAACCACCTGTAAACATGTACACCCTGGGGTGAGGCTTGTTTTACATAGCCTACTGATGAACCCCCCTCCCCACATACACTCACTGCAATATAGAATCGCTGTTGATGTCCTCGATCTTAGGCCATTCTGACTACCTGTACATGTGTAATCTCTGTGGCGTGTTTTATAATTGCTTAGTACTATAATGATGATTTGCACATAGGCAGGGGTTCTCGTCCAAACACTGGCAACTGTGTGTATGTGTGTGTGTGTGTGTGTGTGTGTGTGTGTGTGTGTGTGTGTGTGTGTGTGTGTGTGTGTGTGTGTGTGTGTGTGTGTGTGTGTGTGTGTGTGTGTGTGTGTGTGTGTGTGTGTGTGTGTGTGTGTGTGTGTTACTTTGTCTGTGAATCCCTGAGTGTGTGGGTGTGTTACTGTGTCTGTGAATCCCTGAGTGTGTGGGTGGGTCTGTGTTTGCATCCTGTCATGAGAGCAGGTATTACTGCTTCCCAATGAGAAGCCACTTTTTCCACTAGCCTTTACCCTTGTCATCTACTATACCACTCCTTTACCTCCTCCCCACTCCAGGTAACTATACCTGTGATGTCACCCACTATGGATGTGACGTCTCTGAACACAGTAGCTTACTACACAGCTATCATGCTCTTGGATCATTAGATCAGTAAACATAATTGAAACTTGGGAGATTATAACTGTGATGTGGAAGCTACAAAGTGCATGCAGGTATTGTCATACAGACCTGTGAGTAGTCAACATGTACATATGGGACACTAACTGCAAACACTGACATCCCCTGGCACATGCAATTACACCTGAAAGAGGAAGGCAGAACATCAAGATCAACGTGCAGTTACTGTTACACATGATACATACCGTCAAACGTACAAAATGCATTCTAAAACTATAATACATGGTATGTCTGCTGCCTGTCAACACTAGTCAACAATATTAATCTACAATTGTCTTCCTAGTATGTTCAGCCTGTGCATCAGACCACATGAGCATGTCCCTGCACCGATGGTGTGGATGACAGGGATGCAGCAAAGGCATCATCATATGCACATGATGATAATGTTTGCCAGAGGTCTAGGCTGCACCATTGGATGACATCATGTGTGTGGGTTAGGGCATTTGATATCATTGGTGTGTGGATGTTATGCGTTTGTGTGTTGAGGTGCCCTAAATTTGTTTATAATGTGTGTGTGTATGTATGCACACAGGTCTGGCATGTGGCTGGCCTACACTGGGGTATTATTAACAGTTGCAGACTGTACAGGGCAGATTTCACAGTTCACAGTGTCTGGCCACGGCCATGTGACCTGCGCCTGTCAGGGGTTGCATGGGCACTACCAGGCAGAGGTCCAGATTGGGTACTGTCTGATGACACATGTCCACTGGAACCGTGTCCCTGTTGGGACCATCCAGGACCATGTGCATGTGGCCTGCTGTGTCCTGGGGTGGGGACAGTACAGCACCAGCTGCACTACTGCTAATACCTCCACTATGGGACCGGGCATCTGAAGTAGCATGTTCACGTAGACCTTCAACAGGTGATGTAGCTGGCCTATGTCCATGTGCCCGATGCCTTACTCCCACCAGATGTTCCAGCTCAGACATTCCACACTCGAGGATTGACATGCCATGGTCATGGACTCCCATCATGTCACCCAATCGTCTATCCAAAACATTTGCAGGATGATGGTGAGCATTTGCAATTGCCTGGATGTTGTCAGTTAAAGAACGGACAGCAGCCCTCTGAAGCCTCAGACCTTCCCTGTTGTGCCATTCAGCATGTGCCTGTGCCTCCATTACAGCCTGAAACATGTGTCTGGTGACACCAGCTGATGTACTTTGTCTTGCAGGGGCATGTTGGTCAGTGGTCCTCCTACGAGCAGCACTGGGCACATGCCTTTGTGGGACATCACCAGTCAGTTGGCTGGGATCATGGTGTGCAGGCACACCTTCCACAGTCTCCACACTTCCCTGTTCCATGCTACCACCCGACAACTGTCCTTCCTCTATGGCTACTGGTGATGAGGTATGTGTAGGCAGGAGAACTGTGTGCAGAGATGAGGGGGATACAGGTGGAATGACAACCAATGGCACAGATTCAGCCCCTGACAACCCTGCCTGTGCCTCAATCATACTTTCATCATCACTGCTAAAGTCTGCGAGGGCACTAACATCAGGTGGACTGCAGGAGGGCAACACACCTACATCAACATCTGTGAGGGGCAGACAAGAACTGTACATTACAAGTTATACAGCACAGCACAGCACGGACAGACACAGAAACACACAGACAGACACAGACAGACACACATGCTATGGCACTGAACGGCATGCAACATGCATGTGATATGGCAGATGGCAGTCAGCTTTCAAAATTATAGTGGTAGTTATCATACATCCCTGAGATGCACACAACAGCATGCATGTGTTATAGCAGAAGGCATGCACTTTACATAATTATAGTAGTAGTTAGCATACATCCCTGTGTTGCACCATTTGTGTTAGTAGCTTATGCCCCATACCTGCAACACAATGCATGCACTATGCACCATTGCACCACACTGTCATGTTTTGTGCAACATACCCCACATGTTAACAGACCATCGCTGACCTTTGTACATCTGTCACTGATGCTTTGTGTTGGCCACTGCCCCTATGTGTGAGGTGGACATGAGCAGAAGGGTATGTTGAGTGAATACTATGTTTGCCTAAGCCCTAGCTTGCATATCTCCCCCAAAGCAGTGCATGTCTGTTCAACATTATTATGCCTACCCCTGAGCTGAGTCTACAGACAATGTGCATGTGGCTGTACACACATGTTAGACATGGCTGTCCCTACTTTGCAATGGTGCCACTGACCAGCACATGTTAACAGTACACCAGCCTGATGTGTGGCATATGACCTTGCCAGTCACATGTAGTATGACACATCTTCTGCTGACATGTTGAATTACATGCATACATATGTAACACAATTGTGTCCTTTCAAATATGCAGTAAAGTAATGGTGTCCCAATGCAGGGATGTGTTATACTAACATGGATCTTCAGCTGACGCAGTGTTGTCAGTCCACCCTACAAATATGCAGTGACATACTGCACATTCAGCTGATGTGCATAGCCATTGCAAGGCATCATGTGGCTTCATTATTGCTATACAATGTGAGTTACAGACACAGTTCATAGCCATGACTGTGTTCAGCTACAATACATATCTAATGTGGAATGTGACCCACGTCACTGAGGTGTATCCACACTAAGCCCTAATGTGGAATGTGTGACACAGGTTACTGTAGGGTATACAAATGACACCCCTACACATCTGCAACCATATTACTGATGCCTGGCAACTATGCCCAGACAGGTCTAACTTAGCAGTACTCCATGTCCCACATGCCATCTGTGTACCTCACACACATGAGGAACAAGCATGACAGTGATGTCTGACACCAGCAAGGTGAATGTACTGTATCTGTGGCCTGATGTGGCTGTATGTGTATGATGTGCAACACATGTATCAATGTGGATACTGTACAGGTGAATGCTTTCATGTCGTGACACACTCAAGATGTTCAAGACATGTTATGTGGTGGTTTGATGTCATGCCTACACAAGCTGTGCACAGGTCTGTATGATGTTTAGTGTTTCACATCTGCAATATTACCATTATACAAAGGCCACAGTTGTATTGTGTCGAGCCAATGTACAACAGGGTGTAAACACATGTACATCACATCTACTCTGTGAGTTGCTTCATGTCTCTGGCCATCCTCCATGGCCATGTGTACACATGTTTTGTCCAATGGTTGTGATGGGCATCTATTTCACATGTCAGTGTTATCCCATATGACATACACCCATGGATGTCATATGCTCCACTGAGGACAGGGTTATGCAGACAAAGGGTGGTATGTTTGGGATGTGAGATATCATGTTTTGCAGGATAGTTGAGCAGTGTTGCAGTCAGCCCACTAAATGTCATGGACATGTCAGATAGCACATGACATTGTGTGACATTCATAGCAAGGGTATAATCCACATGGGTGAATCCTGTGGGCTGGTCATACTCCACCTCCAAAACATTTAGTGTGTGTGCACACATATGCTCTCGGTATAGTACTGTTTGTATTCCCCACATGTGTAATGCTGATCTGTAGTACATGTCCCTACAGTGAACCACACCTCCACCATTGTATTCACAGCTGTCCACACATATGGCAATGACAGTTTGTAAGGTTTAGTGTAGGTGTTTCATATAGTCTTCAATTATTCCACATGGGTAACCACTGTGATGCATTGCAGTTCTGACCTGTAGATATTAACAGGACCACCATACATTATGTGTGCATGTGTTAAATGGCCACATGGCAGATAGCATGCAATTAATATGATCTGTGCATTATCAAGCCTGGTAAATAATAACAATCTCACCTGCAACAGGCTGCTGTCGCTGCGAAACGCCAGAGGTACCTAAATAGGAGTGTCACAGCAGTAAGATCATTAGCCACATCTGTGTGATAGCTACAGGGTGCAATGTGCATGTTAGCACGTAAGCCAGTACAATAGACTATACTATGGAGTATGGTATGCACATCTGTGCATACATAGAGTAGCAAACTACAGTATGTGGCATGTGTGCATACATGCCTTTCATGTGATGTTGCATTACATATTGTACAGTAACACATATAACTATATGAAATATAGGTTCATAGGTTCATAGGTTGGTACTAGGCTATTGGCCCTAGGGCCTTTGCAAGCCTAGCCATAACAATTCCCTGGATATTTCTTCCCACAATATGTACTTCTCTGGACCCCTATCTAGCAGGGCAGCTGACATGATCCCTGGGGTGAATTTCCTATCTCCCATCCAATCATCAAGGTTCCTTTTGAAGAGGGCAAATGAGGTGCTCTGCTTGACATGTATGGGCAGTCTATTTCAGAGTATGGGGAGTCTCTGGGTCAGGAACCTATCCCTCAAGCATGTTTTGTTCATTGTGATGACAAGGTTTAGATCCCTGGAGCATGTGGCTCTGAGGGATTGGGATTTCTTTAAGTGGAGCATGTCCTCCAGCTCAGGGTTTGACATGGCCTTGTATGTTAAGCAGAGGTCGCCTGTGTGTAGATGATATGCCACAGAGTATAGCTGGAGTTTTTTTAGTCAGTCAGCATATGGCATCTGCTTTAGGCCTGTGATTCTTTTAGTGAGGTATTTATGTGGCCTTTCCAGCTGTTGCAGATGTCTTGTGAGGTACATACCAAATTGGGCATTATACTCTATAATGGGTCTAATGAAGGATGAGTACAGTGGGACAATGACCTCCTTTTTTCTGGATGAAAAGCCCTTAGTGATGAGGTGTGCCACATAGAAGGATGTGGTTATCGAAAGTGAGACCACTGTCCACCTGTGTCCCTAAGTCTCTCATCACACTTTCGATGTTTAGTGTCCTGCCACCTATGTGGTAATTCATGGGTACATGTTTTTTTCCAAAGGGGATGACTATACATTTCTTGACATTAAGCTTGAGCCCATGGCTCTGGAACCAGGCATCTGTTTCTGTAAGGCCCTTTTGTAGAATATCCACATAATTTGGGGATTCATTAATGGCTCTCAGTTTGCAGTCATCTGCGAACTTTGTTAGCCAGAGTCCCTTAGTGTTGGCCTGTACTTCAGAGAAGTAGATGCCAAACAAGTGTGGTCCCAGGACTGAACCCTGAGGTACTTCACTTGTCGCTTGTCTGGAGCTGGATTTGGAGTCGGCTACTTTTATAGTCTGGGTTCTGTCAGTAAGCCAGTTGGCAACCCATCGAGTGACATAGGGATTTATGCCCAGCTTAGTAGGTTTATCTATGATTCCAGAGTGGGGGATGGTGTTGAAGGCCTTGGCGCAGGTCCAGATAGGCTGTGTGGACTGCCTTACCCTTGTCCACAGCTCTGGAGACTGATTCGAAGAAGTCAATCAGATTCAGGAGACAAGATTGGCCCTTCACAAACCCAAACTGGGTGGGATCCAGTGTTTGAAGGTTGCCAATGTCTTTGTTTATAAGTTCCATGATAATGCATTCCATGCCCTTGCAGATCAGGCTTGTCAGACTGATGGGACGGTAGTTCCCGGGATCCAAGGCGGATTCCCCCTTGTGGAGTGGGATAACTGTAGCTGTGCACCACTCAGTGGGCACGAAGCCTGAGGTGAGGCTATGATTAAACATGACACTTAGGTGAGGTGCCATTTCATTTTGTAGTTCATGTAGTATACAGCCTGGGATGTCATCTGGTCCCATGGATGTTGTATTTTTAGCTTTGGAGAGTGCGGTTTCTACCTGTGTGGCCATGATTACCGGAATTTGGCAATCTTTTGGTATTGAGATGGGCCCTTTAGGGGGTGAGAGGGGGTGAAGTTGGCACAAAATTGATCGGCCAGGATATTGGCAATATCCTTGGGATCAGTATATTTAATGCCATTCTGTTGTAGCTCAGAGCAGATCTGAGCATTGCCATTTAGATTCTTGACATAACTATAGAATGCCTTGTGGTTGTCTTTGGAATCTTTGGCAATTTTATTTTCGTAACTAGCTTTTAAGGATTTTATGAGGGATCTCAGCTTCTTACTGAGGCTGGTGAGGGAGTTTTTTGCATCCTGGGATTTTCCTCTTTTCTGCAACAGTTTCTTCCTTCTGTTGTATAGTTGGTTTATAGCAGGGGACCACCAGATTGGCTTCCCTTTTTTGAAGAAGAGCATCTTGGTTTTATTTGGGATGGCATGATTCATGCATGAGTGGATGTACTCGTACAGTGCCTTAGTGTAGGATTCTGCAGTCGAACTTTCAGATCCCGTCTGCATGGGTGTCGTGAAGTTTGTCAATTCTGACTTCAGTAGCATGAAGTGGCTTTGGAGAAGTTTTTTAAGGAGGTTTCCTTACTGGGGGGTGGGATGTGGATGTCAAGGGTGATTTGCTTATGGTCAGACCTGACCAATGAGGGGGTGACCACTGGTGTGAAGCATCTATCTCCCATGTTGGAGTAGTTGGGTTATATGTGCAGTAGTGACTTACCAGGCAACTCCAGGCTCGGTGGTTGTAAGACACCCACCTCCACAATACCAGCTAAAACTTGTGGATAGATGTCTGCAGGTGTCCCCAGGTTGGCCAGTAGCTCCTCGGTACGTGTGAGTGGGGGCTGGGTGTGGGGCCCCCCCGCCTGTTGCACCTTGTTCCCTGGTGATTGCATTAGCATGCTGTTTCGGTCATCTTATGAGGTTGGTGCAGTGTTAGGGCACCTGCTGATAGGTGCAATTGTGGCCACCAACATCATTTAGCCTCCTGCAGAGTTCCTCCCACTGGGCATCCCGCTGCTGTGCATCCTGTGGCACATGGCTGAAGAGTGCTTCATGGTTGTTGAGGAGGTATGGAATCCAAGCAGGTGCATGATGGCAGCCTGGCACACAGCATACCTGGAGGACATAATGATGGAGACAGGTCACAGTAACTCACAGGGAAGTACAGAAGTACAGCTGAACATACATGTGTATCACATTTATTAGGAATACAAATATGTCTTTGCAAATCTACATGACACTAACACCACTGACATGTTTAACTCACACACATTTGACACTTACTGGTGATTTGATGTTATCACCATATATGTGTGTGTCAAGTGATGACATTGCTCATACTCCATATGGATGTTGTCTTGATGTAGGCATGTCTGTTTTCCTGCACTGGTGTCTTTACCTATCAGCACATGCCTGGATGTGTTCACATTAATGCAATAGACCTTAATGCTGTGTATATGTTACATATATAGTCATACACAGCCTTAAGGGACGTGACCTGTGAACCTGCAGACTTGCTCACGGAAAGTTTTACATGTATGTGTTTTGCCATATACATCTACATGGCACTGTATAGCTGTTTAGCATCCTGCCATGTATTACCTGTTTTGCACATGTGAAACACATGGGACAATGGCTAGCTTGATGGTATTTGCAGGGTTGGATATCAACTATAGCATGTATGGTCATAGTGAACTAGTAGGCTATATGCCCTGGGCCATTTATGAGCCTAGGCTGAAAGGTTACCTAGCAGTAGCCAACAGACAGGTAAGTTTCTGTGGCCAGTTCAAGCAGTGCCACAGAACTGGTCCATGGGGTTACTGATATATTTGCCATGTGGCCATCACACCATGTCTCAAAAAGGGGCAACATGCAGCTTCACTGGACAGGGATGCATAGTATGGCAGGAGTATGTAAAGTGTATGGGACAGAGATCTGTCAGGCATGTTGTGATCCTTGTACTAGAAAGGTGGATGTCCATGAAGTATGTGTTTATTTGAAATCAGGATGTGTAAGTGCAGCATGTCCAACATCTCTGGGTTGGACATGGCTTTATTCAGGGTAGGCATCATGCTACATAGTGGAGCTAGGGATTGGGAAGGCCAGTGTAGGCCATCTGAATATGGCCAATAACCCTTAAAGGAAATATGTGATCTATTATGTGTCACTTGAGTGTTGAGTATGGCTGAACAGTGATCTCTATATTCATGGATGGCACCCTGTCATGATTAGGGGTGCCACTTATGACTACCTGACTGGTGTGGTGAAGTAACTATCAAAGGAAAGACTACTGTCCAGCTGCATCCCATACACACACAGTTTCCATTATGTTGACCGCTGCCTAGGTGGTAGTTCATGGGTACAGGGTTTTTAACATAGGGGATGACAATGCAATACTTAGCTGTTAGCTTGTGGCCATACATCACACACCACACATCTGACCCACAAAGGCCCTTCTGTATGTTGACCGCAGCACTCATTGAGTCAACTATTGCTCCTAGTTCGTAGTCATTTGCAAACTTCAATAGGCTGATGCCTTCTGTGTTAGTCTGTGTGGTATAGATAACAAAGAGGGGGTGTACCAGGAATGAACCCTGTATTACTGAAACTGGCACTGGTTTGATGTGCTTGTATTAGTCAGACACCTTCTATTGTGTTGGTTCTGCCAGCAGTCCAGTTGCCAACCACTCCTGTGACATAGGAATACACACTTAGTTTACTTTGTGTAGCTGAAACACAGTATGGGTGATGGTGTCCTAAGACCTGGCAAGGTCATGATATGCTGTGTGAGTCAATCTTACTGTCATCTACATCTGTACTGACTACATCAAATAAATTGATCACAGTTCATGGCCTTACAGACCAGACTCAGCAGGGTAGTAGTGAACCATTTTCCATTATCAGTGGTGTCTCCCCCTCTGTGGGGTGTGTTAACTGTTGCTGTGCACCATTCAGTGTGTACACAGCCTGACATGAAGCTATGATTGAACATGATGTGTATGTGGAGAGCAAATTTTTCTGACATTTGTGTAGTATACACCCTGGGATGTTGACAGGTCCCATGAAAGCTGTATGTATGGCTTTAGAGAGTGCAGCTTGTACCTGCATAGTTGTTATTACAGGGGCTCTGTAGTGTACATGGCTATATAAATATGTGTACCTGTTGGGGGGGAGGTGGAAGTGGGTTTAGGTTCTCCAAGATCCTATCTGGATGAACAGGTGCTATTTCTGTAGGTGCAGTATTTCTCATGCCATAGTGCTGTGAAGCACAGCAGGTCTTGTTGTTGCCATTACGATTCATGACACAGCTTTAGAATGCTCCGTGGTTGGCCTCATAATATGTGGCTGATTAGTTTCACAGTAGCTTTGTGTGGTTTTATATGGTGTATCTGCATCTTACTGAGGCTGACCAGGGATCACCTCCACTCGTGTGTGTTCACTCTTGCAACAGTTACTATCTTCTGTGGTACAGTTTAAGGCAGGGTACCACCAGTTTGCCTTCTTGTTTGTGTTTGGTTGAATCTTGGTTCTGTTTCAATGGCACAATCACTGCACTTATGTGAGTGCTTAAAGTGCATTTGTATAGGATTCAACATTTGCACATGCATTGTCAATCTGTATGGGTGCCATGACAGTCACCACTTTGCTCTTAAGAAGCATAACATTGGCTTTGAAGACTGATTATGTGTAGCATACTGTTAGGCCTGTTTGTCTGACTATGGTGATCCAAGTCATTGGGGTTGATGAAATCCAACATGCATTGAGCGCAGGTGTTGGTACATGAGGAGTCTTCCCAGTTCATAATGGAATAGTTGAGAGTAGCCGTTGTTATGGTTTTCTATCTCAAACCTATTATTCCCCATTACAGCACAATATGACAGTTGGGAATTTTGAGGCATGGTGGGTGATCTGTCACAAGGTGCAATTTGGATTCCACTTTGGCACAAAGGTAGTTGATCAGCATAATGCATCAGATGTTATGCAAGTGCAACTAGTGTGGGGCTGTACATATCCTTCAGGAATCTGGACACACCTGTGGCCTGTGTGTTCCAATAAAGGATAATGGCCAAGAGGTGAGGTATGTGTTATAACATGGTCATGCAGGTGTGCTCTCCGGAGCGTTGAACCATATCTCAGTCACTGCACAAATATGTTCTCCATGTTAAGAATTGACATAAGTGAGTCCATATTGAGTTTTTGAAATGTATCATTGAGTAGCGAGACCCACAGTTTATTGCTTGGCTGTCCCTGTTACAGCAGTGGTCATTCACTTGAACTTTGCATGATGAAGGCACTATAGGGAAAGCATGAGCCCTAGCCAGTATCCAGATTCCAGGGGTGACAGGTGCAGGCCCTGTCTGGCAAAGCATCATGGTCTGTCAACCATGTTATCCCAGGCAGACAGATACTGGATACCCTTTGAATTGCACCAGTACATTAGACAATTGTGGAATACAATCATTTTGTCCCTGTACTGCAGTATCATTCTGGCCAATGGCAGAATGCTACCCAGGCCTTGGGACATACCTGCATGGGCTACAAGACCTGACAGTTCCTACATGTGTGTTTCCATGCAGACCAGGCTACCACATCACAGGTCCTGCACAACAACATGGAATAAGCCAGAGCCATGTGTATAGTTCAAAAGGTGGTCTGAGTGTATGGGTATGTGGCTAATCATGGCAGACAGGCAGCTGACAGTATGTTTGCCCTCGTATAGCTTGGTGTGCAACATAGTGCTAGAGTTTGCATTCACAAATGAGTACTGTTGGTCATGTTTCCGGCCACGTGTTCTGAGGTGTGGCACAATTAGGCAAATTATGTTGTGCAGTTTGTGTATTTTGTTATCTGTCTTTTCCAGCTTGGGAGGTCACTTGCTTGGCCAGATACTTAGAAGCCTCTGTGAATGTGTGTGATTTCTGGTAGTATGTGTGGGTGTCCTTACTGTGTTCTGGTAAGGGTATGTGTTGGTTGTGATGATGAGATGCATGTGTTAACCTGCACCTCTTGACTGTCCAGTCCAGTCATGGCTGTAGACTGGACTGCCTTCCAGCTTACCCCTGTAGCTGCATCCCAGACAATGTGTGGGGTGTGGTGTTAGGTGGGTACATAGCATACACCTTTCATTAGGGTCATGGCAGTTTGTCCTATTTCCACACAATCCTCCCTTTTGTGTTTTAATCTGTCTGAATACACAACTGGTATAGGAACATCGCAGGTAGCGTAGTGGTAGGTTACTCTGAGGATGGTGTACATGGTTGCAGGGTTCTAATCCTGGAAGGGGTTATGTTACCTCTCAGAGCAGGCACTGGTAGGGAAAGTGTGAATAATGCACATTTAAGCGGTTGTAAGCAGGTTTGCCCATGGTCTGTGCGACATTAAGCAAAGGTTAAACTTGAGAAGCGCTTATCCATTTAATCATGTTTAAGCACTGCTTACCGTTGCACAAACCCATGCACAACTGCTTAAATGTGCTTTAATCCACCTGCATCCAACAGCCATTATTCTGGCCCTCAAAATAAATTAACAGCCCTTACAGGTCTTGAACCTGGGACCCTGAACACCACAGTCACTGACTTTGCCACTAAGGCATCTGAGATATGTACAAATGTTATGGTGTTTAGAAAATACATTTTACTATGGGCATTCCTCACTACTGAAAACAAATGTGACAGTCAGTTGGTGTACATATGTATGATACATGTTAATGTTCATATGTTTGTGGAATTAGGTGTTGCAATGTGACATGACGGTGTATTATGGATGAGAATGGTTCTTGTTTTGTGTCCTTTTCATATTGTCCCAATACTCCATGTATACCCCTCCAGTTCACTTTTTGAACATCCCACTCAGGCTCTCCTTGATGCATAATTTCATTACCCATCATTCCTCCCCCACCCCAATCTCCACATACACAACAACCATCCCTTCTATGGTGAATTATGTTAATATTAATAGTTATAATACCAGAGCTGCATGTCTTTTGTGTATACTTCAATTCCTTTGGATTGCTTCTGTATCACAAAGTGTGTTCATAGATGTTTATATATAAGGCTATAGATGTACCTGTGTGTGTGTATACACACACACACACACACACACACACACACACACACACACACACACACACACACACACACATATATATATATATATATTTCTATGTGCAGACATCACTGACATGCATGTATATATATATATATATATATATATATATATATATATATATATATATATTTATTAATTTGTAAGAGTTATACATATGTAAACTTGTATATGTTGATTCACAAACTACAGTACATTACAATGTACTGTACATATGTACACAAAGTGACTGTCCCATTTGTGGTCAGTACTATGGAATGCCTACAGTATAAGCTGTCCAAAAGAAGAGATGTAGCCAAATGCACGAACACGGCCAAGAACTGATAACAGTTAAAAAAAATTTATTGGTGAATAGTCTAAAAGCACATAAAAAGTTATATGAAAGGTCCACAAGATCTCATACGATAAGCGCTTTCGAATCTTCTTCAGATTGTGAATGTTATGGGACTATAAGCGTTTTAAAGTCAAACGAATTTCCATTTCCAGATAGGCACAAGCTCATTTGCAAGTTCTCTTCCAATGATTTACAACAGAGTTCACACACCCCCAAATTGCGCCAATGGCAATCTTCTCAACAACCATCAATGCCTCTCTTGGGCAGAAGTTTCAAGTCCAATCAAAGGACTTTTAAGTGATACACCTTTATGCTCAGCCAATGGTGGGTCTTCTGGCTTTTAATACAGGTTTTAATGGAATAATACGATTTAGACTGGGTGCTTGATCCACACGCAGGTTAATAATCCATTTGGTCTCCCTTATTTCTGTTTCATTTTCAATGTCCCCTTTTCTTAGACTTGTAAAAATCTGATCAATTACTTTAAAAATGAAGGCATGGTTACAGAACTCACTTATATGTACAGCTAATGCATTGTGCAGATCTTTGTTGCGAATATCCCTTAAATGTCTGAGACCACGATTTTTGAAAGGCTGATTGGTTTTTCCTACATAATATGCAGAGCATAATTTGCAGGTAGCTAAATACACAACATTAAGTGTGTAGCAGGTAGCTATTACATTGAATACATAGTGTCTTTTTGTTCTCGGATGTTCAAAGCTGCTGTTACTATCAATATATGGACACGCTGTACAGTTGTTGCATCTGAAGGTGCCTTTCCTTTCCATATTTATATACTTGCCAGAGTCATTTTTGGTGCAAAGAAGTCTTTTTAAATTCTTCCTATTTCTGTATCCAAAGGATGGTTTGTCACCTACTATATCCCTTAATGCTGGATCTTGAGTCAAAATCAGCCAGAACTGTCTTACCACATTCTGAACCACAGTTGCATCCGTACTATATGTTAACATAACTCTCATATTATTATGTCTTTCTTTGATTGATTCATCTCTGTTCTCCCCTTGATACATGGTCACATCTTTCTCATTACAGCCCCTTTTCTTGAGATTATTTTTTTAGGAATTTTACTTCCTCCTGTCTTACAGTCTCTTAGCTGCATCGTTTGCCTATTCTATGAACTTCATTCCGCATAATGTTCTTACTTACATGCCTGGAATGCATGCTGCTTTTCAAAAGGTAGTGATTTCTCCAAGTGTTTTTACGAGGTAGTGATGTATTCAGTTCTTTATCAACATTCAGATGGATGTTGACATCTAGGAAGTTAATAATCTCATGGGACCATTGAGCTGTGAACTTGAGCAAAGTAGTGGTAGTGTTGACAACCAAAAAATGCTGCAAGTTGTTCTTCATCTCGTTTCCACAGAATAAAAAGATCATCCACAAAGCGGCCATGACAGAGTATGTTCTCAACCCATGGATTCTTGGTGTTCAGAATGTGTTCTTGTTCCCAGTCCACTAAGACCAGATTGGAGTAACTGTTAGCACAGGGGGTGCCCATGACTACCCCTCAGCATTGCCAGTATATGGAATTCCCAAAGACAAAGTAGTTGTCTTCCAGAATCAACTCCAATAGTGAGCATATCTTATTAACTTAATTCAAGCTCTTCCTTCGTGTTAAAATTTTTCTAATAGATTCTATCCCTATGTCATTTGGGATTGACGTAAAAAGGCTGTTAACATCTAAAGTAGTTAGTAGAATGTTATCAGTATCCTTATGAATATTCATAGTAGTAAATAGTTTTTTCAGAAAATCATCATCACCAACAATCCATTGTATGGCAGAATGACATATCTCCCCAACTACCTGTCTCCATAGGGGTTCCCCAAGGATCCATCCTTGGACCACTACTCTTCTCTGTTTTCACCAATAATCTAGCCTCTGCCACCAAACATGGCACACTCATACAATACGCAGATGACTCAACCATCATCTGCTCAGCCCAGTCCCTACCCAAACTGCAAAAAGTCACACAAGAAGCCTTTTCCTCTGTTGAAACTTGGTTATCCGATGCCCAATTAATACTCAACCCAAACAAAACTAAACTACTCATCTTCCAACCCACCAAACATACTCAAAACAACTCTCACTTTAACATCACAGCAAAAGACAACACCACTATATACCTAACTGAACACACCAAATTGCTAGGAGTGGAAATAGACAATAAACTAAAATTTGACATTCACATATCCATGACCATAAAAAAAGTCCACAAAAAAATAGGAGCGCTATACAGAAATAAGCAACTTCTCACCAAAGCAGCAAAGATTTCAATAGCAAATTCCCACCTTATCTCCACCCTACTTTATGCCTCTCCAATATATACCAACCTAAGGCAATGCGATCTAAACAAGCTAGAGACCTGCTACAACAAAATCGCCAAATTCACCACAGGGGCATCCTACCATAGTCACCACTGTCTCTCAGTTGCTGAACTGGGCTGTCTTGAACTCCCTCACCTCCTTCAATGGTATCAACTCTCACTCAACCACAAACTAGTAAACCATCCACTAAATGTCCCATCCCTCCAGAATCTACTCCTACCCTATCGCACCACCAGACCACTAAGATCCAGCAGCAAAAATCACTTGCAGATCACTAAAGCCAATAACTCTGCTGGTGAAGCACTATTCTCTTGCACCATAGCCAAATTATGGAACTCCCTCCCACCCGCAATTACCTCCGTACCATCATGCACCCACTTCAAAACTTTACTAAAAGCGCACCTACAACATGCTGGCTATGCCCTTGCAACTCCCACTCTAATATCACCCACCCCATCCAAACACTACCTTTCTTTCCACTCCACTAACTACCTTGATTATAGCAAGCTCAGATACTCATAAGCCAGTACTTATTATACAGCAGGAACTTCTTCTTGTAACATTTGTTAATGTCTGTTATGTACTTCACAGATAAAGATTCTAGTTGTCTACTGATGTACTATGTTCTTCATCTGTAAATATGTTGTAAGTAATCCAATGTAACTACTGTCTGCTTATTTTAACTGTGGAGCTTTTCTCCCCGGGCCTCCGCTGAAAGTGGTCCTACGTCCAGTCTGACACTCCCGGTCAACAAACATAAATAAATAAATAAATAAATAAATCTGTGTCTCGCAGGATTCAAGAATAATTCTAAGCTCTTTTTCAACAAAGATGGACATAGTTTCGGTAATCCATCCTTGCCCTGCTACAATGGGACGCAGTGATGGATCAAATAGGGCTTTGTGTATTTTTGGTAAACCATTTATTGTTGGTACTAATGGTTTCTTCACTTCCAAAAAGTTGAATAGATCAACATCTATTCGACCTTCTTGCAGCATATCACTTAAATGTCCAGCTACATTTTGTATGGCTTTATTTAAAACCAAGGAAGAGACTTCTATATATGTTTTATCATCACTAAGCATCTTTCTCATTTTTTCTTTATACCAATCATCCTCGAGCACTACAATAGCTCCTCCATTATCTGCAGGTTTGAAAACCAGTTTCTGGTTGTGTTGTAAATCATGCAGCACTTGTCTTTCTTCGTAATTCATATTTATATAATGTTTAGTATTACTACTGGACCTTAAGTCCTCCACTGCATTATTACACAACCGTGTAAACAGTTCAACAGCAGGATGGCTTAAGGGAACAAATGTACTAGGTTTTCTAAGAGTCTTTGTAGTTTCTGAATTGTTGCCATAAATACTCTTTAAGGTGACATTACGCCCAAATTTCTTTAAGTCAATAACAAATTCACTTAGATCGGACTTTAAGGCAGGTATAAATGTAAATCCTTTTTCTAGTACTGCCAGTTCTGTTCTAGTTAACTCATACTGTGAAATATTTACCACCAATGATTCTTCTAATGTATAGTTTTCTTTCTTTTCCATTCCTGACTTGGAGTTCGCTGACACCTCTGAAACGCTTGTTTAAAAAAAAAAAAAAAAAACGGCAGTTGTGTAGCTATTGGGAGGTGCGTATTGCCTTTCCTTGGTATAGCGCCTGTATGGGAAGAGGTACTAACTTCCTCTATGGCTGTATTGGATGGTGTCTCATTGCATGCAGTTTGTACCTGGGTGGTTGGGATGACATCATCCACTTGAATGTTAACCCTTTTTATCTGACAAGCATTTGTTTCTGTGGCTGTAGGTTTCTTTCCTTTATCTGGGAACATTCCTACAGCTCTACATTCTTCCCTAGGCCATTCAAATATTCGGCCTTGTCGGAAATCCATCACATCGCTGCTTAGCTTCTTGATTTTTTGTTCCTTTAATTTGGAGTCATAAACATTTAAATTAAATCTTAAAGTTTATAATTTATTTATCTGATATGTATTCAAATTCACTTTCTCCAACTCCATTTGTTGTTCTCTAATCTGTTGCGCTATGCTTTTTTCCTCCGGTTTAAAATATTCAATCACTAGCTTCATGTAACGAAAGCTAGTCTCCAAAATGATCACTTGCCATCATGCTAACAACTCTGGGTGTTGATTGCCATAACTAGGTATACATTTCACTCGCATTCCTCTCGGTATAACCCGGTGATGTAAACTAAGGTCTTAGTGGACTGAGAACAAGATCATATTCTGAACAGCAAGAATCCATGGGTTGAGAACATACTCTATTATGGCCGCTTTGTGGATGATCTTTTCATTCTGTGGAAAGGAGATGAAGAACAACTTGCAGAATTTTCTGGTTATGTCAGCACTACCACTACTTTCCTCAAGTTCACAGCTCAATGGTCCCATGAGATTATTAACTTCCTAGATGTCAACATCCATCTGAATGTTGATAAAGAACTGAATACATCACTACCTCGTAAAAACACTTGGAGAAATCACTACCTTTTGAAAAGCAGCATGCATCCCA
This sequence comes from Protopterus annectens, assembly GCF_019279795.1. Lineage (NCBI taxonomy): Eukaryota > Metazoa > Chordata > Ceratodontiformes > Protopteridae > Protopterus > Protopterus annectens. Next base: position 848,225,455 of record NC_056748.1, on the reverse strand, counting down.
GGCATGTAAGTAAGAACATTATGCGAAATGAAGTTCATAGAATAGGCAAACGATGCAGATAAGAGACTGTAACAGGAGGAAGTAAAATTCCTAAAAAATAATCTCAAGAAAAAGGGCTATAATGAGAAAGATGTGAACATGTATCAAGAGGAGAACAGAGATGAATCAGTCAAAGAAAGACATAATAATATGAGAGTTATGTTAACCTATAGTACGGATGCAATTGAGGTTCAGAATGTGGTAAGACAGTTCTGGCTGATTTTGACTCAAGATCCAGTATTAAGGGATATAGTAGGTGATGAACCATCCTTTGGATACAGAAATAGGAAGAATTTAAATAGACTTCTTTGCACCAAAAATGACTCTGGCAAGTATATAAACATGGAAAGGAAAGGCACCTTCAGATGCAACAACTGTACAGCGTGTCCATATATTGATAGTAACAGCTTTGAATATCCGAGAACAAAAAGACGCTATGTATTCAATGTAAAAGCTACTTGCAACACACCTAATGTTGTGTATTTAGCTACCTGCAAATTATGCTCCGCATATTATGTAGGAAAACCAATCAGCCTTTCAAAAATCGTGTTCACAGACATTTAAGGGATATTCGCAACAAAGGTCTGCACAATGCATTAGCTGTACATATAAGTGAGTTCTGTCACCATGCCTTCATTTTTAAAGTAAGTGATCAGATTTTTACAAGTCTAAGAAAAGGGGACTTTGAAAATGGAACAGAAATAAGGGAGACCAAATGGATTATTAACTTACGTGCGGATCAAGCACCCGGTCTAAATTGTATTATTCCATTAAAACCTGTATTTAAATCCAGAAGACCCACCATTGGCTGAGCATAAAGGTGTATCACTTAAAAGTCCTTTGATTGGACTTGAAACTTCTGCCCAAGAGAGGCATTGATGGTTGTTGAGAAGATTGCCATTGGCGCAATTTGGGGGTGTGTGAACTCTGTTGTAAATCATTGGAAGAGAACTTGCAAATGAGCTTGTGCCTATCTGGAAATGGAAATTCGTTTGACTTTAAAACGCTTATAGTCCCATAACATTCACAATCTGAAGAAGATTCGAAAGCGCTTATCGTATGAGATCTTGTGGACCTTTCATATAACTTTTTATGTGCTTTTAGACTATTCGCCAATAAATTTGTTTTAACTGTTATCAGTTCTTGGCTGTGTTTGTGCATTTGGCTACATCTCTTCTTTTGGATTCTTTGTCTTAGCCAGCTGCAGTTTAGTAGTGGGAGGTATTCTGTTCATTAATAGTATAAGGTGTAGTCTAAAGACCATGTGATACATATATAGCTCAGATGGCTTAGTGGTAAGTCCCATGACTATGGTGTGCATGGTCCAGGGTTCAACACCTGCAATGCTTTACAAATGTTTTTTACTCCAGAATAAGGCTCATTTAAGCAGTTGTAAGCATGTTTAAAAGTGTTTGTGTGACATTAAAGCAGCAGTTAAACACAGTTAAACAAACTTTAAAATGTATAACCTGTGCGCGCAAACACAGCCACATCTGCTAACTACTCAAGATAAACATTTCAGTGAAGTAACATCTCACTATGTGCTTACATAACATTACATTCTTTGTTGACTTTTCTCTCCAGTACACATGGGTTTATATGGGTGTTTCAAATGTTTATTATACTGAAGAATACTACCTATATATGCAAGCTGTGGTTAAGGTATACTTTTTAACATGATAAACATCCCTGACTTTATTGGGATTTGAACCTTGAATGCACAGATACTATGCAAATGCTGTAACTATTACACTATTGACATTAATGTTGCTTCTGCCTATTTCCTATTTAGAGGATTTCTATGTGTAAGCTGGGCTAAGCAAAGGGCGGAGGCACCCAAACCCACTGAACTTCACTTACTTGTGAAATAAAAACATATAGCAAATGAAATAAGAGACTATAAATTACATTCCTAACTACATTAGGCATAGCCCCTCACTGACTAACTTCAAGGGAAACCTTGATGTGTGAATGGGTAACAGAATATACACCCCTGGGGTCATGTGTCCCAGAACCATACAGCCAGGGGGTGGGGGAGCCCCTCCAGTTTTATACCTGCAAGACCTGTTGGGGTAATTGAATGGTGTTGATTTTTCACATTAACATGCCCTCTTTAGATCACTAAGTGCCCCTATCACCCTCCACCACCCCGGTTTTCAACATCTTCCAGCAATTCTGCCTGGAATCACTTCATTGGCTGTGCTTGACAGAGGCTCAGTTATTTCATCAATGGTGCGGAGAAAGCCAACACACTATAGCTATGCTTCTAATTGCCCTTGGGCAGAAAGCCAACTACCTATCTGTAAACCTCTAAGGTGCAGGCCATCACAGCCATAATATGTGAATAAACAGAGCTTTCATATCACAATATACAGTGAAAAATCACCACATAGTCAGAAATACAGATCACTGCTGCTTAATCACTCCAAAAGCCTATCTTGGAAGCTAGAAGACTTGTATAAGTTTAAGGCTTTATATTGCTTACCAGTAGGTTACTAACAGGAAAGATGAGAAACAAGTACAAATGGGAAACATGCATGCAACAATACCGTACCGGCTTATGTGTCAGCCTTAGGCTTTGGAATACTGGCCAAGGCTATTGGCACCCCCCCATGGTGCCTTTTTTAGGAACGTCTCAAAGGTGAATCCCACCTCCATAAACAGCACATAGCAGAATAAATGAGGGTTATGATACTCAACGCCAAAGGTTGTGATCACAACATGCATGCACTCACAGCACTCCTCAATATGGACAACGTCAACATCTGTGCAGTAACTGAGACCTGTTTTAAGGCTCCTAAGAGCACACCAGCACTACTACCATACCACACATTTCGGCCACAGAACATGGTCTGACACAGACATGGAGGGGGTGTATCCATATTCATCAGGGATACCTACACCTCCAGGTTAGTGGGGCAGCATGATACCTCTGAGATAATCCATGTAAAGCTAACATCAGCCACAACTGCAATGCAAACTGTGGCCTGCTACAGATAACCCTCCATGACCCAGGACCACCACTCCACCTACCTGGAGACAATGGAAAACATGACAGTCCTACCGCACACCCTGGTATTGGTCGATGTCAAGTACCCTACCATTAACTGGGAATCTTACTCAAGTACTCACTTCCAGGCCCAGCGCTTCTTGGAATTTATCACCTCATATGCCCTGTATCAAATAGTAAACTCCCTAAGGAGAGGTGGAAACATACTAGAAGTGGTAATCACCAACATGGGCGACATGTGCACCACAGCAGACGTAAACCGGTCACTGTTTAGATCTGACCATGAGCTATTCACTGATCCACACCCAACCATCTTCCCCACCCACAGAAACCACAGTGTATACCTTTCCTACAGCTAAATTCACACTACTAGAGACAGGGGTGGTGGGTTTCACAGCCCCCACGCTAAGGGAAAACACTGCTCAAGATACAGAGAGATTTACAAATGCACTCTATAAGCACCTACAAGGATGTATGGATCGTGCCATCACTGGTAAACCAAGACTCACTCCTCCTAGACAAGGACAGCAGTCTGATCGACTCCTGCAATAAACAGGCTATACAACAGAAGTAGGACAGTAGTCCAGAAAAACAGGAAATCCCAAGAAGGGCAGACATCCGTGACCAGTATTAGTAAGAAACTTAGGTCGCTCATGAAATCATCCAAGGCTAACATCAACAGGAAAATAGGCAAGGATTCGAAAGACAACCACAAAGCCTTCTTTGGTTATGTCAAGGATCTAAGTGGTAACACACAGATTTGCACTGTGTCAGTGCAATATAGCACAAAATATACTGACCCAACTGATATCGCCAACATCCTTGCCGATACATTCAGTGCAAACTTCACCCCCTAAAGAGCCCACAATAATACCTGAAAAGTACAGTATCCCAGACATCAGGGACACACAGGTGGAAATGGGCCTCTCTAACAACAAAACACAGTGTAAATGGAGGCAGATGGTGTCCCAGACTGCATCTTGCAAACACTACAAGACAAACTGACCACCCACCTAATTAAGCTTTTCAACCTCAGCCTCTCCACAGGCTACATGCCCATACAATGGTGCATGGCAATGGTTATTCCACTCCACCAAGGTGGAAACACAACTGACCATGGTAACTACCACCCCATAAGCCTGACTAGCCTGGTCTGCAAAGCTATGGAGCGCATCCTTATGGCACCCATTAACAAAGACATTGGTAACCTCCAAACACTTGACCCAACCCTGGTCATCTTGGTTGAGTGCAGTTCATGCCTACTGAACCTGTTTGATGTCTTACAGACAGTCACCAAGACGTTAGATGAGGGGAGAGGTGGTTCACACATACTACCTGGACCTCGCCAAGGCTTTTGACACCATTCCCCACTCAAGTATTATTGATAAACTCACCAGCCTGTACATAAACTCATACATCACAGGATGGGTTGCCAATGGGCTTACACACAGAACCCACATGGTACGACTAGTGGCCACCAGGTCCAACTCTTAACCAGTCACAACTGGTGTCCCACAGGACTCAGTCCTGGGACCCCTACTGTTTGGCATATACTTCTCTGAGGTACAGACAAACACAGGTGGACTACGGCAGACCATGTTTGGCAATCACTGCAAACTGGGAGCCATAACTGACAGTCCAGCTGACACAGATATCCTTCAAGGGGCCTCACAGAGACTGACACAGGGTGTCAAACTCATGCTTCCAGCTAACTGCCACAAACTGCATGGTCATTCCATTGTGGAAAATTAAACACCCACATATTAACACATAAGTGGCAGCCATTTTAATACAGAGGAGGTAATAGGATATCTGGGGATAAGGTAAATAGTAATCTCTCCTTTGACAGACAATCGAATCTCCAAAGTAGTTAGGACATCCTTCTATGTAGGCCATCTGATTACTAAAGGGTTTGCATCTAGACATACTGAGGTTATAGTGCCCCTTTACTCATCACTCATCTGTCCTATCATAGAGTGTAATAACCCATTTGGGATGTACCTCAGAAGACACTTCCAACAGCTGGAAGGTCCAAGAATGTACCTCGCCAAGAGAATTACTGGCCTCAAACATATGTCCTATGCAGCCAGACTGAATAAACTCCTGCTTTACTCAGTGGCATCTCGTTTACTCAGAAATGATCACTGCTGGCCAACAAAGCCATGTCGAACTCAGGTTTAATGGATGTGCTCCAGCTATGGGAATCCATGTCACAGTGAGCCACACGCTGTAGTGAGCTGAACCTTGCCACAACAATAACTGGAAGATGCTGGAGGGACAGATTCCTGTCACAGAAACTCCCCATACTTTGGAACATCATCACTATTTACATTATGCAGAGCCCCTCACTAACACTCTTCAAGAGAAACCTTGAAGAGTGGATGGGGAACAGTAGATACACACCAGGGATCCCACCATTGGCTCTGCTACACAGAGGGACAGTTAATGAATCAATGGGGTTGCAAAAGTGGACACATTTTGGCTAGGCTTATGAATGCCCTTGGGCAGTTAGCCAAGTAACTACCTATGAACCTATGAACCTATACATACAGTATCAGCACATGCTGATAGCTTAATTTACTGTTCAGGTGTTGACTTACCTTGTGCCAATGGCAGTTGTGTGTGCAATAGTTGAGGGCTGCCTATGTTGGATTCACACAGTAGACTGCCTATACATGACAATTTACAAGTAGTCTTGTGTGTGTGCCATCCATTTTTACTGTGTGTGCAGGTGGAGAAAGGTGTCAGCCCATAGGTGCCTACACTGTCAGTGTGTGTGCTATACGTTCCCTCCTTGCCAAGGCATGGGCATACTGGGCACACCTCTGTCTGCCTACTGGGGCTGGCTCAGGGTGTTTGTGGTCTGAGTGCCTCTGTGCCTGTGGGGCCCTTGGTGATGGTAGTGGGCTGTGAGGGCCTTCACCATTCTGTCCCTGCTGCAGCTGTTTCCGCAGGATCATATTGTGCAGCATGGCACATACTATGAAGATGTGGGCACACATGCCTGGAGAGTACTGCAAGGCTCCACCAGATATGTCCAAGCAAGAGAACCATGATTTAAGCATCCCAAACACACGCTCTATGATTATTCTGGTTTGCATGTGTGCCTCACTATGGCATTCCTGCATGGGTGTGTGTACATTTCTGATGGGAGTCATCATCCACAGTTCCAGTGCATAGCCAGCATCCCCCACCAGGTGGCCATATGGGATGTCCCCCTGGCAAATACCTGATACAGCTGTGAGGCATGCCAGATGTGGGAGTCGTGATAGCTTCCAGGGCTGCCAGCACACACATCCATGATAATGCCCTGGGCATTGCACACAACCTGGCAGTTGATGGAGGGGTATCCCTTGTGGTTTATGTAGCACCTACCCTGCTCACTGGGTGGTGACTTGATGTGTATGTGCATGCAGTCTATTGCACCCAGTACCTCTGGGTATTCTGTCACATGGTGGAAGAGATGCATATTGCTGGCCAACTCCTCCTGCATTCAGGGGAAGTATATGTGCTCTTTGGCATGTGGTAACATTGCATCCAGGAACTGGTGAAGTACCCTGGATGCTGATGCCTGTGAGATCCCCATGATATCCCCAGTTGGCCTTTGAAAGGTACCTGTAGCTAGTATTCTCAGGCTTACACATACCTTCGTATCCACTGGGATGGGTTCCCCTCTGTTTGTTCTGGCTCTGAGGCGTGGCCGGCACAGCTCCACAAGTTGCTGTAGGGTGTCCCTGTCCACCCTGTAATGCTCTACTATCTCCAGATCATATAGCCCTTGGTAGGTTACCCTGGGTCTAAACACTCTTCTCCTCCTCTGGTGCCTGAGGTGGTTGTGTGCATCATCCTCCACACCACCTTCAGTCTCCAACACATGCTGGTGGATCAAAGCTATGGCAGCCCCTAACATGTACATACTAAATGTTTCACATCTGTATATCACAAGTGTGTGAGGTGCTTTCACACTTTATACTATTGTGCCATGGATGCTGCTGATGTCATTGGGTGTGTATCAGCAATTCCAGCTGCAGGGTTTCTTAATTATGGGTTTTACAGTGAGTACTGCAAGTGTGGGGCCTTTAGTGTGGAGTTATGCTTGCCTGCCTTGATTAATACGTTGCCCCTTAATTCACTTTTAAACCTGGATCTCTTCCCATTATCACTCATGCATCCACCTGCCGTCTTTCTTGTTTTCTACTTTCCCTACTCAGTCATGTGTTGCAAAATGTGTCTTGTAGCTGATATACAGCAAATCTACTTTGTTCTGCTGTGACACTTTACTGTTTTCTTTGCAGTACAGCCCCTCCCCTTTCCTGTTCTGCAGGTAGCTGCTTGCTGCCTTGTTAGCTGTTGTCAGTGGCCCATTGTAGGTTCCTAGGTGTTAGTCATTTGTACTCCAATTTCCCTGCTGCAGCATTTCTTTATTTCTTTCCTATATCCTTCCTGTTTCAGCTCCAGTGCGCACTGCGCAAACCCGTTTACCAGGTTTAAGCGCGTTTTCATCTCCGTTCACATGCATACTCGGTTACCTTGTGTACTCTTGGCTAAGCAAAGCTATAGCCAGTTCAACACACCCCTATCCTGCAGCTTTACTTAGCTATGGGCAAACCGGTTTAGCAATGCTCCAATGTAGAAAGGTGACACACCCCTCTCTTGATGTCATCTTTATCTCAAGGCCACACCTCGGTATTATAATGCTATGCTGTGAGGTACATCCTTACACCAGCGGGGAATCTGTGATTCACTCTTACTCCTCTCATTTGCATGGCATTGCCTACTAATTCCTAGCTACCATGCATAACACTGTCACAGCCCCTTAGCAACCATTGCGCCATGGAGTGGTGTAGCATGCCTGCCATTGACTATTATTCGGAAATCATGATATGTTTTACATTGCAGTTTTATTCTATATTTTTCTATTTTCCTTGCGATCCCGTTTGTGCACTGCTGCCCTGCGCTTCCACTTTGCAATAGTGCGAATAAAAATATTAAATGTTAATTTTATATTTTGTACATGTTTTTTATGTCAATGGCTATATATTTAGCCATTGGCATATATTAGCAATATAATACATGTGTTTGGTCGGCTGTCATGACTCCGATTTTATGTTTGCAAAAATGTAAACTGTTTTTTACGGTTTACATTTCTGCATGCTTACACTATGCCTGCACCACTTCCTGGATCACTACATACCTTCATTTGCATGCTACACTGCTGAACATGGGGTAATTAGCATACAAGGCCCAGGAGCTGTGCGGGCGTAGAGTACGCAGGTAGTGCACATGGGAACAGCTCGTACCTGGATCGCTCACTGGCCATATTTGGTGTTGGGACGCTGATGCTACACCTGCACGTGGTGCAAGCTTCATGAATTGTGGGGATTATATTGAACATCAAGGGGAAGCATGATGATTTTTTCATATAAGTAAATGTGCATAATAAGTCATATAATTGCTTTAACTTGAATTGTGGTTTTGTAACCCATCTTGACCATACATAATACTTAAGCTGTTACCAAAGTAACTAATGTTTTATATATGACATCAAACTGACAAAGTTGTTCAAGGGAAACAATAAAAGCCTGAACTAGGAATGTCACAGAATGTAACAATCACACCCTCAGATTCTCAAAAGCTTGCACGGAGTGCAAGATGAGTGCAGGAGCCCACACAGGCAATATGTCTGCCGTGCGATCCAGGAACAGCCAGCAGGGGCATGGTTGAGAACTCCAGCACTAATCCTGCACGGACTAAGCCCTGGTATGCAAATTCCCTAATTTGCAGGAGAAATCCATGCAAATGAAGTGAATTTGCAATCCAGGAAGCTTGCAATAGTCATTGGAAGACTAGTGCAATCTGCAGAAATGTACTCGGTTAGTAACCGAGTACATTTCTGCAAAATCAAAACTGGAGCTATGACAGCCCCAAATAAAGGCTGCATATCACTGAGCAAGCATGCCAATGGCCGAGTAGAAGGCCATTGGCATTGCAAACAATAAAAAAAAATGAAAAAAAACAACTTATAATTTTTTTTCGTTGATCTCGGCTGTTCAAGCATAGGGCAGCGGTGCGCAAATGGGATCGGGGAGAAAATAAGAAAATAAACTTCAAATGGGCATTCTATCTAAAATCAGTATTCTGCCATACAAGTCAATGGCAGGCAGAAGACAAACTGGCCAGCGAGTAGCGGTTGCTAAGGGGGGAGGCTTAGTGTGGGACATGTAACTATGCATTAGCAGGCAATCCTATGCAAATGAGGTGAAGGATAGTGAACCCCAGTTTTACCCAGGGTGTGAGGCAGGTCCCAAGAGTGTAAGAATATAAATACCTGGGTACAGGACTAGGATATAGGTGACATCATGGGGGGTGTCAGGCGTACTGTAAGTGGATTTGGAGCCCTGTGGCTTGGGAGTGCTCCTAGCTTAGCACAGCTACGCTAGGGGTGTGTCTAAACCTGCCTAGCACCCTTTACAAAGTGTAAGCAGGTGGGTGTGCCACGCACCAGGCTGTACAGGAAGAAAAAATAAGTTAAACCAGGAAATAACAGCTCTGTGCACCTTTGAACAGGGAGGCAATGGGAAGGGAAAACAGCAGTAGGAAGGTAATCAAGGAAAACTAGCTGAGCTGACAGGTGAAATGTATCAGGATCAGCTAATTACACAGGCAGCAGACCAGCCCAGCCCAGAACACAACTATAAACTAAGCAAACGCCTCCCCCCCTGGTTTTTCTACACTCTACACCACTGGTGTATACAAATGGGGAAATTTTAACAAATAAACCTACAACATGAGAAGGGCTGAAGCAGGCTACATAGAACAACATGTGCAAGAGGCTGAGGGTGGTAAGAATGTGAATGCTGCCGAGCAACCCACAGTGAGGAGACAGAGACAAGTGTACAGACCCAGGGTAACCTACCAGGGGCTACATGAGCTGGACATAGTGGAGCACTATAGGGTGGATGGAGACCTCCTACAGCAAGTTGTTGAGCTGTGCCGGCCACACCTGACATACCAAACTTGCCGAGGGGAACCTATCCCAGTGGATACTAAGGTATGTGTAGGCCTAGGTATACTAGCTACAGGTACCTCCCAAAGCACAACTGGGGATATCATGGGCATCTCACAGGCATCAGTATCCAGAGTATTCCACCAGTTCCTGGATGCCATGTCAGCACATGCCAGTGAGCACATGTATTTCCTCAACACACGTGAGGTGTTGACCAGCAATCTGCGTCTCTTCTACAAAATAGCAGAATACCCTGAGGTAGTGAGTGCTATAGACTGCACGCACTTATGCATCAAAGCACCACCCGGTGAGCAGGGTAGGGCCTACATCAACCTCAGAGGCATTCCCCTCCATCAACTGCCAGGTCGTAGGTGATACCCAGGGCATTATAATGAATGCCTGTGCCAGCTGCCCTGGAAGCTATAACGATTCACACAGATGGCACCTGATGCAGCTGTACCACAGATTTGTCAATGTGGACATCCCCTACGGTCACCTAGTGGGGGATGCTGGGTACCCACTGTAGCCATGGCTGATGACACCCATCAGAAATGCACACACACCTGAACAACAATGTCATAATGAGGAACACGCACAGCCCAGACATATAATAGAGCATGTGTTTGGGATATTCAGGTTACAATTCTGGTGTCTGGGCAAATCCAGTGGAGCGTTGCAGTATGCACCAGTTACATGTACCCAGATTGTTATGGTATGTGGTACGCTACACAATATGATCCTGTGGAAACAGCTGCAGCAGGAACAGCGTGGGGCAGGGCCACACAGCCCCCTACCAATGCCAAGGCCTGCACAGGCAGAGAGTGACTCGGAGGAACAACCTGAGCCTGCCCCAGTAGGCAGAAGGAGATGTGCCCAGTATGCCCTGGTCATGGCAAAGAGGCAACGCATAGCATATACACTGAGAGAGTAGGGACCCAGGGAATGACACCTCTCTCTGACTCACACAGACAGTAAAAGGGATGGCAAACATGACACTACCTGTGTCCAACCATGTATAGGGAGTGTACTATGTGCATCCGACATAGGCAGCCCTCCAGCACCATCCTCAAGTCTGGCACAACCAAAAGGTAAGTCAATCAACCTACCAGTTGCCAAATGGAGTAGAATGTGTTGTTACCTGTAGCTATGGTATGGATGTGAGCATGCAAGGGAATTGGGTGGCCAAATGTTAAGGCAGCAGACAGTAGACACCCATAGTGGCAGCATGGCATCTGTAACACATACTGGAGTCACCATAGTAGCCAGTACTACACAAGGTGACAAAACTCACTGCAGGAAATGAGCTGAGTGACATGTGTGTCCATAAGAGCCACACATACCCAACAACAGTTTCAGCCAGCAGGACAGGTGTAACCAAACACAAACAATTGCTGTACTATGGCCACTGAATGAGCCCTATGGGTAACCCCTCACCAGGCCTACACAGACAGACCACAGCATACCAGGCAGTAGGATGTAAGTTGTGAAAGCTAGGAAGTCAGAAACTAATATGTAGGTAAACAAAGCTAAGATCTGTAGCACACTGGTATGCCTCTAGCCAGCAGGATAACTAAGACTACAGACTGAAATGGAGTACCTGACATACCAGTACAGTCCTAGCAAATGTGTACAAGTGTCAGGTGTGCCCCCCCATCCAATGTACACTTATAGTAACAGTCAGGTGAGCCCCCCCACTCCTGTGTAGAACAGTAGAAACAGTCAGGTGTCCCCCCTTGCTATGCAGAAATGTTGCAACCGTCAATGACTAATGACCGATGGATACCCTGAAGACACAGCATGCTACCTGTTGGTGTACAACACAAAGGTCAGCACTGCAGTACAAACTACCTGGACGTGATCCACACATGCAATACAGATGGCCATACTGGGCATGCTCTCACACTTAGAGGAATGAAGGCATTGTCAGTCAACAACATACTGAAAGGTCATACTGGGCATGCTGACACACTTAAACACATGAAGGCCATGTCTGCAAACACCAGTGGACCAGACATATCTGGCAGTCGCAGTTCTCAGTGCAGACACATGTCAGTATGCACCACTCCTGCCTTGCACACACATTGGATAGGAATACAGACATATATGTAAGGACAACACACTATAATTAGCCAAAGGTAGACGGGCATAGATGTGTGGAAGAGGGTGACTGTGACAAGGAGCTATCTGGGCCTGTCCCACCCAGCACACAGCCAAACGGCCCCAAACACATGAGGTGTGGATGTCAATCACTGCAGATACTAGCCACCAGTATCTGTCAGCATGACAGACTATGTGGTGCACATGCCAGCTGTGCAACATGACTGTACAAGGAAGTAGTCATCTAGTAGCTGTATACACGTACCTTTGACATATGAACCCGTGTGTGCCCGCATGTGGCATGTCAACCCCTACATGAATGGGTAATGGCACATGCACACACTGCCCTCCCCATAGCAGTATTATGACAAGCCTCCAATGTGAAATACACCTTTGGGCGAGCTGTAGCTCAGTAATCTCCATGGCACGTCCCATAACTGCATACTGCTGTAGTGATAAACTAGTTAGGTAGTAGTTCAAACCCCAGACCTGGCAATTGTGTGAGTGTGTGTTTGTGTGTGTGTCTGACTGTGTAGAGAGAAATGCTTTGTACGCTACTCACACTCTGTACAATTCATCTACTCAACTTTGGCAAGGCTGCTGATGTCACTCACCTAGAAATACACCTCTGGGAAAGCCATAGCCCAGTAATCTCTGTAGCACGCCCTGTAACTGCATACTGCTGTTGTGTGATAAGGTAGTTAGGTAGGTGTTCTAACCCCAGACCTGGCAATTGTGTGTGTTTGTGTGTGTGTGTCTGACTGAGTAGAGAGCAATGCTTTTTAGGCTACTCACACTCCATACAATTCATATACTCAACTTTGGCAAGGTTGCTGATGTCACTTACCTAGAAATACACCTCTGGGAAAATCATAGCCCAGTAATCTCTGTAGCGTGTCCTGTAACTCCATACTGCTGTAGTGTGATAAAGTAGTTAGGTAGGTATTCTAACCCCAGACCTGGCAACTGTGTGTGTGTGTGTGTGTGTGTGTGTGTGTGTGTGTGTCTGATTGAGTAGAGAGCAATGCTTTTTAGGGTACTCACACTCTGTTCAATTCATATACTCAACTTTGGCAAGGCTGCTGATGTCACTCACCTAGAAATACACCTCTGGGAAAGGCATAACCCAGTAATCTCCGTAGCACGTCCTATAACTGCGTACTGCTGTAGTGTGATAAATTAGCTAGGTAGATGTTCTAACCCCAGACCTGGCAACTGTGTTTGTGTGTGAAAGTGTTTGTGCGTGTCTGACTGAGTAGAGAACAATGCTTTTTAGGGTACTCACACTCCTTAGAATTCATACACTCAAAGCTGGCAAGGCTGCTGATGTCACCCACCTAGAAATACACCTCTGAGAAGGTTGTAGCTCAGTAATCCCTGTAGCATGTCCTGTAACTGCGTACTGCTCTAGTGTGATTTAGAATGATGGTAGGGTTCCATTTCCATCCATGGAAGTTCTGGATGTTTTGTGTGTGTTTCAATGTCTGTTCATGGAGCAATGCATTATAGGCTACTCACTCGCAGTACATTACAAATGCCCTACTTTGGCAATCCTGCTGATGTCAGTCATTGTGAAATACACCTTTGGGGAAGGGCTTCTCTAGTAATCCCTGTGGTGCATCCTATAACAGCTGCTCTACTGTAGTATCATATAGACCTTGGTCAGGGGTTCTATACCCACACATCAGTTGTGGATGTTTTGTGTGTGTCTCGCTGTCTGTGTATGGAGCAATGCATTTAAAGCTAGTCACTCGCAGTACAGTTGACATGCCCTAGTTTGGTAATCCTGCTGATGTCATTCATTGTGAAATACACCTTTGCAGAAGATGTATTGCAGTAATGTCCATGGCGCATACTATAACTGTGTAGTGCAGTAGTGTAGGAAACTAGTTAGGTAGGGGTTCTACTCCCAGACATGACAGGTGTGTGTGTGTGTATTTGTAACTTGTATCCTGTGTAGAGGGGGTTGTGAGTGTGTGACACCTGTGGGCAATGTGGAGGGGTTTTGGTTACTTCATTTATGGTGGCCTTACTATATATCACAATGTCAGCCATACAGGGATAACAGATGTAAATTAGCTGAGAGGCTGAGGTGCAAAGCCATACCCATACATGTGACATCAAGGGCAGTCAGTCACAGTTAACAACCCCAATGTGCCTTCACATGTGACTCACAATGGATATACCATGTCTCACAACATGCCTTGTATGGACAGATAACACTGACATCAAGGAATGCTGTAAGCATGCTATCAATGTAGTTGCAGGGTAAACCTGCTGCCCATTACCAGTTCCTGCCACAGGTGGGCAAGACTGGAACATCTGAGGATAATCTGTGTTCACAACATTGGCCAGAAACCCCAGGTACGGTTCCACATATCACTGTACATGCATGTGGGAGGTGTGCACATCCTAGGCACCATCCATGTCATGGACTAAGGAACACATACATGGCAAGTGATGCACAGCACTGGCCACACATAATAGTCACCCAGGTGACTGGATGGGGGATGCAATACCCACCTGTGTGGGCAAATGCAGAAACTACAGGCCTGAGCCACAATGCAGACCATTATCATGTGGTCTGATGCCAAGGTATACCCATTGCCTACTCTTATATAGCCTGCTAGCATTGTTGAACACCACACACCTGTGTAGACATGCACCCATGCATGTCAGAACTAGCACCCTGTGTGTTTGTGTGTGTGTTGTATGGTGCATATGTCCACATCCACAGTCACTGCAACCCCCAGAGCACAGTGATGCATGCTGTCTGATGTCTGACACCTCCTCATACTCATTGCCCATACGACCTCCGTATGACCCATGTGGTGCATGTGATAACTGCACATTGATGCATTGTGGCAATCCCACTAGTGATGAGTTACACTCCTGGCCCTGCCAAGTGTGTCAATGTGTGTGCGTCCTTGTGTGAGTGTGCCTGTGTTGACGCTGGCAAATGTTCATGCAGACAGGCACCTGTACGTCACCTACTGTATATCTACTGTATCCCTGTTGCAGATGTCACTCACCATCACATATATGTTCTGAGTGCTCTACAGCAGGTAACCCATGTGGTGCATCCAATAACTGCATCGAACTGTGATAGCACTACATAATTGTCGGGGGTTTGATACCCTGTGCTGGTAGGTGCGGGACACAAACATGCTTCAGTTTTACTCTCCCACCCCTCCCTGACATGTATTCGCCTCCAATAGTCTAGTAATATACCTGCTATACATACCTGACTCCCCCACTCCCTCTCTGGTGGATGTTGAGACCCACACCTGCTTTGCTTAGGCAGCAGCATGTGTATTTTAAGTGATGCTCGTGATCAGCTGATGGCCTCTGCATGAATTGCAGCCCTCTCTTAGCTGATTGCATGTGGAACAGCTATGGTAACATTCCCATAGCCAATTGCATGGAAACACACTCCAATACCTGGGAACATCATGGTGGTGTTGACCCTTTTTTGTCACTGTGAGTAGGAACTAGATCTGTTGTTTGGCAAACAGCATCTCAGATGGATTGGGGATTTACCTCTGACAGCATACACTGTGGAAAGAGGACAAGAAACAGGAGGGGATGTGCCTAACCTGACTACAGACTGTAAGTGCTGCTATACTGCATTTGGAGTAATGTTGGTTTAATAGTGTTTGACTGGATATGCCTGTCATACATGTCGCAATACCTGCCATGTCAGTTCCATGTGTATGAGGAATCCCCATCTGCAGGGTCATCTGCAGACCGGGCAGTATTGTGCCTTTGGTCTTATGCGCTAGCCACAGTGCATCTATCTGCAGAATGCAGAAGGTAGTGTGAGCATTGCAGTCTGTAGATGGTGAAGGCCATGACAGTTACTGAAAACATAACCCTCATAGGACATATTTTGCAACAAACCCTGTAACAATGGTAAATGTATGAGGTTATCACAGCAACATGTCTATACTGGCCCTGTGTATTTGATGTCAGCCACACATCTGTCAACCTTTGTACATATGTCATGCATGAAGTGGTGCATATGTGCTGTATACCATAAATAGTGTCATCATATCTGATAACAAGCCAGTGATATACCAGATTGCTACACATGTCATGTATAATAGGGGTTATATTTCATGACATAAACTGGACATTCTGTGGATGTTTGTACAGTACTGAGGTCTGTGTAGTGATGGTGAATGTCGGCAGTGTGTGTATTGTTAATATGTACCTTTTGGTATCCTGTGGCCCAATCTGTCTTCACTAATGTACAATCTGAAGGGTGTGGCCTGGACAGCAACAGTTGTGAACCTTTCCAGACTATTGTATTAGTGAACTGTTTCACAGTTGCAGTTCTCTTTTTATATGGTTGTCAGTGTCTGAACAGCTATATGACATGGCATATAGAACTGTAATAGTACATAATGTGTGGCATCTTTCCTATGACCTTTCTATGGGTATATGTTGCAGGCAATGATTTACATTTGTATGGGTGGCCCATACAGTGTCCAGTTGTTCAGGTATTAACTGTAGGCATAGTGGCTGTTCCATATTGTTTGCACCTTCTACATATGTATCATACTGTATATATATCTGCGTGTGTATGTGTAGTCACACACACACACACACACACACACACACACACATATATATATATATATATATATATATATATATATATATATATATATATATATCTGTATCTGCATATCTGTGTCTATGTATCTGTATCCTGGGGATTTTGATGGCTTCCACATATTACATGTCCTATGGGAGGCAGACTGTACTTGGTAGTGTATTGCAGGGTGAACGTGTTTGGCTGTGGGGGGGGTGCCTACTTGTATGAGATGTATAGTGTGTGTGGCCTCTCAACCCCACTTACGGTGCATGTGGACATATGTGTATTTGTTAATCTGCCATTGCTATCTACAGATGTATGGCCATATATACCTATAAATATATATATATATATATATATATATATATATATATATATATATATATATAGATATATATATATATATATATATATATATATACATCTGCTAACATATATATAACCATGTCCATTTATACCTACATAGATATATATCTGCATACAAATATGTAACGTGCTGTTTATATGTTGACATATAGGTGTAGACACATATATGTGTCAATTTAGCCATATGCATGTATATATGTGCATATATATTGATATATATGTATATAGTGATAGGAATATATATATATATATATATATACACACATATATAGATATGTTCTATCTGTTTAGTTATTAATATCGTTACACACACAGACATCTAGGTGTTGGTATACAAGCTGTTTACTGTTGCATGACAGGACTGGATGATATGCTTCTGAAAACATTGAATGTCTTTGTGTCTGTCATGGATTAGTGGTAAATCACTTTGTGTATGGAGTGCAGGGTCCTGGGTTCGAGCCTTGCAGAAGCAATTTATTTTGTTGCTGGGCAGAACATGGGTCGTTGAATACAGAGCGATTAAGGCACTTTAAAGCAGTTGTACATGGGTTTGCATGGAGCTAAGCATTGCTAACCTCCGGTTACAGTTTCTCATACTCTGTTAGCTTTTAAATTGCTTAACCTGTGTAGGCATAGCTTACCCCCATGCAAACAAGCTTAAACCTGCTTACTGCTGCTTACAAGTGCCTACTCCCGCTTACCCCTGTGCTAATTAGCAGTAGGCAGATTGGGCTGGCTCCCCTACACATTGCTTACTCTTACTAAGTTGAGTTGTGCTGCGGTTAGCATTGCTTAATAGTTAATTTGCACTATATTTGCCTTTTGGCAGTGATTTATTCTTCATTACAGGTTATATATGTGTCTGGTATCCGCAATTCATGTGTACATACACTGTATAGGGACCTGGGGATTTCTACTCTTTATTAAAATAACACCTCACATCTATACTTACTGCAGTACTCCAGTTCACATATTTATGTTATGTAGCAAGTTATGCCACTTCACACTGTACATCGATTCAGTTCACATGTTTGGTTTGATTTACCTGTGGTGAGGATTAGTTTGCTGATACCTCATTCATCTGTATTGCTATGACGGTTCAGTGGTTCACTACTGTGACTATTTTGTACAAGGTCTGGAGTTAGAGCCTTGCAGAGGCAGTTTATTTTGTTGCTGGCAGAACATGCAGGTTTGCGCGATGGTAAGCACTGCTAACCTCTGGTTATAGTTTCTTAAACCAGTTAGCTTCTCCTTTGCTTAATCTGTGTAGGCAATGCTTACTGTCACCCACACAGGCATACTCCCACTTGCTGCTGCATACCCTCCGCGCTACTTTATGTACATGTCGGTATTATACATGCTTACGTCAGGTGTACATGTCAGGTATGACTGTTCATGAAGGTCAGTGTAAGGATAAGTGGAATTCCAGTTTAGCATGTCTGGTTAGGCTACAATCAGGTATTTGGGTTATGTTTAGTTATGCCATACCTGTGTTGTAGAGTAGTTGAGAATAGTGGAGGTGTAGGTGGGTAGGTGGAGGGGGGGGCATTTTAACTGTATAGTAGGCCATTCGACTGATTGGTGGGGGAGTGGTAGTGCAGGTTTGCAGGGTGTTGGGATATGTATGAGAGGCAGGACAGGGGGTGTCAGTGTCAGTAGTTGGTGTAGGGGTCTGGAGTGTTGGGGGGTAGTGGACTTCACCAGGTGGTGATCCAAGTGTGCTTGGGTTTTCTCTTCATGTGTTTTTACATGTGTAGTCTGGGACAGCTGTGGTAATACACCTGGGTTTGGGGTTCCAAATTCTGCCAATATAGTTGTGTGAAGGGTGTCACCTACTTGTGACTGTGCACATTACTACGAATGCAGCAGGGGTCAATAGGTAAGTGGTGTTATTGGTCCACACAGAGGGGCTGATAGTAGGGGACAAGTCCAGGGATGTGCAGGATGGCTGATGGAAAGGTCCACAGCTGGCCATTTCTTCTACAGCAACAGCTGTGTGTATACCCTGCATTTGTGGGTAGGTCTGGACAATCACACCCCTGGATGGGGGTAAGGACAGCAACATAGTTCTCAACCAATTGGAGAAAAATTTCAACAGAATCAGTGACAACTCCTCAAATAATCAGGGACAATCAGGGGCATTTTCTAAATATTTGTAGTATTAACCTGGCACATTTGCAGAATAAGCGAATGTGGATTAATATAGGTTTTCTGAAGTGAAACATCTATAACTCTGAATTACTATCATTATTTATTAAAAGCAATTCACCACCTTTTCTTCAGCACTCACCAGTTTTCAGGGGGATTAAGGGGGACAGACCTGAAATCGGAGTCTATATCAGGGACAGTTGAGAGGTCTTGACAGCAATAATACCTTGTGATGCCAATTCATTTGGCTTACATGCCTACAGTGGGGTGTTGTGACCAAGTTTTCTTTGGTGTCATTTAGAGGGTTTGCAACAACACATCTGGTTATACCGTCCTTTGCCATGTAAACTAGACTTTGCTGCAGTGGGACTCGTAGCGGGCATGGCTGCTCGTTAGGCGTTGGCTGTGCCCAATGCACACTATTGCTTACATCCCTGGAGCAGTCCACATAGAACCACTCCAGCCAACACCTGCACAGCCAGGCCCATAATTTCATACCCGTAGTTCCCAAACTGCACATCCTCTTCGGCACTCTTCCTTACTCCGGGTGCAGGTTGAGTTCTGGCCACACCAGTACACACTACCCACTCCCCACTTCTCAGGACCCAACACGTATGTTGTCTCACCCCATGGATCATCAGGCTTCCCCTACCTTGTAGACCGAGAACATGCATGGCCTGCTGTTGGACATCTGTATAATGGCTGGAAACCCAAAAATCATAGAATTTTTGTGGTGTTCCACAAGGGACATTCTTGTCTTTGTTGCAAGATTAGACTTGGTGGGTCTCTACCACTGGTAGTATCCTGCCTGTAGTCTGGAAAGCAGTGGTGTGTTTACTTTTATTGTGTGTTTGTATGTTTCACCAGTCTAGCTGGGGGGGGGGGTTGATGCTACATGTTACACATTTGTTGATTGGACCCCTCACCCCCAGTGGCATAGTCTGTGAACATATGTAATTCTAAACTACTGTATCATATTCTAGATATATATATATATATATATATGTGTGTATATTTACACACACACACACACACACACACACACACACACATATATATATATATATATATATATATATGTATGCATATATATATATATATATATATATATATATATATATATAAAAAATATATATATATATATATATATATATATATCTAACAACATATGGATGTATGGGTGTCTGCATATGTATATATCTACATGTGGGTATTGATATATATTCTGTCTATGTATGTATACATTTGTTCTACGGAGAGGGAGAGGTATATCTCCATGTAGTTATGGGTATATATACACACACACATACCTCTACATATTTACATCTACATCTACATCTGGTTATTCCGTTCTTTGCCATGTAAAATAGACTATGCTGCAGTGGGACTCATAGAGGAAGTGGCTGCTCATTGGGCGACGCCTCTGCCCAATGAACACTCTAGCTTACATCCCTGGGGCTGTCCAAATAGACCCACTCCAGCAAACACCTGCATGCCTAGACCCATAATTACCTACCCATAGTTCCCCCACCCGCACCTCCTCTACAGCACTCATCCTTACTCTGGATGCAGGTTGGGTCTAAACACACCACTACACACTGCCCACTCTCCACTTCACAGGACCTATCTCGTATGTTGTCTCGACCCATGGGTCATTAGGCTTTCCCACCCTTGTAGTGTGGGTATGTACACACCCCGCCTTGATAGGTTGTCGCATGGGCTTCCTCCTATAACAAGACAATTTTTGGGGTGTCGTGCAAGGGACGCTCCTGTCTCTGTTCCAAGATTAGACTTCTCGGGTCCACTGTGTCCCCCCCGGTTGTATCCTGCCTGTGGTCTGGGGAGCAGTGGATTGTTTACATTGTTTGTGGGTTTGTTTGTATGTTTCCCCTGTCCAGCTGTTCATGCTATGTGTTAAACATTTCTTGCTTGGTCCCCTCACCTCCATTGGCATGGCCTGTGAAGATATGTCATTCTTAGGTGCTGTATCTTATCATAGTTATATATCTGTGTATATCTATGCGCGCATGCACACACACACACACACACACACACACACACACACACACACACACACACACACACACACACACACACACACACACACACATATTTATTTATTTTTATTTTGCATTTGTTAACCGTGCTAGTCTAACTGGATATATTTCCATTTTCAGTAGAGGCCCGGGGAGAAAAGCTCCAGTAGTAAACAATTTGATTATAAATTTGAAATGCAATACAAATGATGCAAGTCATAGTTGATACATAGTAAATGAAAGTAGTTCAATAAAAAATACAAGAAGCAGTGAATAAAAAATGGAGATAAAAGATGGTATTTACACTAATATAAAAGGGACAAAAGTATGTGTTAAATTATTTACGCAAATAAAAGTGACAAAAGGGTGACAAAAGGGTATGATAAAATTATGAAATTAAGAATGTTTTGTGATGATCAACAGGATACAGTCCACCAGTATGTTCCATTGTGTTCACCAGTTCCTGTTCTGCTTCAAAAAGTATGCATTAGAGTTTGGAATATATAGTAGGAGGCGGAAATAATATTAGCAAAACCAGAAGGTTAGTCAGGGTTACTGCAGGGACATAACCAGTGTGTTTTAAGGTGTCTTTTGAGGTTTTGTTTAAAGAGAGGCAAGAAAGAAAGTGATGTTAGTTCGTTGGGGAGTAGGTTCCAGTTTTTCCCACTGTGTTAGGAAACAGGGAATCACCAGCCGTGTTATTAGTCTTGGTTATGCTAGCTAGAAGTTTGCTAGAAGAGCGTAGGGAGTTTAGATTTTTATAGGGGATTATGAGATTAGATAGTATAGGAGTGCTGTTAGGTTGACAAAATATCTTGTGGGCAGTGGTTAGTTGGGAGATATTCAGATGATTTTGAAGTTCAAGCCAGCCTAGCTGCATTAGATTTAAACAGTGGTGAGTTCTAAAGGGATTGCCAGTGGCAAATCTGGCGATGCTGTTGTAGGCATGAGCTAGTTTTACAAGGTTATTGTTTTTGAGGTTAGCGTATATGGGCCAGGCATATAGAAGAGTTGAAATTAAATGGGAGTGTGCAATCTTGGTTCTGGCTATTGGAGTTAGGAATGTTTTGATTCGATATAAGGAGCCTATTTTTCTGTTGACAGTTTTTATGGTATTATTTATGTGGATATCAAACGTAAGGTTATTGTCAATAGTAATTCCTAACAACTTGGTGGTAGAGTCAGGGTATATGGTTGTGCGATTACTGGAAATGACAGAGAAATCTATAGGGGAGGACTTACTGGTGGGTGTAAAGAGAAGGAGCTTGCTTTTTTTAGCATTGAGAAGGAGGCAACGTTTTGTGAACCATGTTTCAACTGTGTTGAATACATTCTGAGTCAGAGAATGTAGTTCAGATGGGGAGCTTGCCGAGCATATTAATGTTGAATCATCTGCATATTGAATGCAGGTGGCTTGTGGGATTGCTACATGGAGGTCGTTGATAAAAAGAGAAAAAAGAAGTGGGCCTAGAATAGAGCCTTGAGGGACTCCGAGGGTGACTGGTAGAAGGGATGATATATTATTTTCCCAGAGAACTGCTTGTTGTCTATTGGTTAGGTAGGACATGAACCATTTAATAGCCAAAGAGTCAAGGGAAAAGGATTCAAGAATATTGATAAGAAGGGTATGGTTTACCATGTCAAAAGCTTTTGAGAGGTCAATAAAGAGTGCAGATGAGAGTTGTTGTTATTGCAATTTCTATTTGTAACATCTGTAAAGGATAACAGGGCAGTAGTGGTGCTATGTGATGGCCTAAAACCATGCTGGCACTTAGCTATTGTATTATTTTGAGTTAAATGGTTTAAAAGTTGTTGGTGAACGCATTTTTCCATGATTTGTGCTAAGGGTGATAAAAGAGCTATTGGCCGGTAGTTAGAGTAATCATTTGAGTTACCACCTTTGTGAAGGGGGATAATATGGGAGATTTTCCAGATGTCTGGAACGATTCCTTCCTTAATGGTTCTGTTTATGAGGATGGATATGGGATAGGAAATTACTTTGGCTGCTTTTTGGAGGTATCCAGAAGGTAGCTGGTCGGCAGAAGGAGTACAAGGCTTAAGTTTTTGAATGAGTTTGTAGATGAGAGTGGTAGAGATTGGTTGCATATAGAATGCTGGTAGAGTGCTAGGTATGGAGGTGGGAAGGCTTGAGTTGTCTGGAGTAAGTGGACTAGCTAGTGCATGTATGGTTTCTGTAAAGAAAGAGTTGAAGACATTGGCAGTTTGATGGGGGGTACCTGGGTCTGCCTGAAGTGGGGTAGGTGTACGAGAGTGCCCTGGGGAAAGGAGTTTATTGATACTAGACCAGAACTTCTGGGGGTTGTTTTGGTGATTTTGCTGTAGTTTACAGTAGTAGTTCTTTTTATCCCTGAGTATTGCCTTTTTTGTACTATTTCTTAGTTGCTTAAAAGTTTGTTGATCAGAAATATTTTTGTTAGCTGTCCACTCAGCCCAGGATTTATTCCTAAGTAAGATTTTTTGTCTGGTTTCTTTGGAAAGCCAGGGGGCTGGTTTGGCCTTCATTCTGATAGACCTTTTGGGTGCATGCCTGTCAAGGATAGATAGGAATTTAGAGTTTAGATAATTGACAGCCTCTTCAAGTGGTAGAGTTTTTAAAGGGTTCCAGTCACAGGCACTTAGTTTATTTTGGAATGATACTGGGTTGAAGTGTTTGTTGGTACGTACGATTCTGTATATGGGGGGAATTGAGATATCATTTTTATGCCTAAGGATGTAGGTTAAAGTATGATCACTAACATCGTCAGGTAGAGTTCCTACATTGTAAGTTTATATGTTATATTATATATATATAGTTTATATATATATATATATATATATATAGATTTATATATATATATATATATATATATATATATATATATACATACACATATACATATATATATATATATATATATCTATATATATATCTATACACATATATATATATATATATACATACATACATACATACATACATACATATATATATATATATACAACTAAAATTAACCGCACTCAAAAAAATTGAACGAAGAGAAGAAATTTTAACTAAGAAAAGAACTTCGTGACAATAAAAGCATGTGTGATTTACTATTTTTTTGAATGCTTTTATTGCCATGAAGTTCATTTCTTAGTTATATATATATATATATATATATATATATATATATATATATGTCTGCATACATATATATATATATATATATATATATATATATATATATATATATATGTCTGCATATATATATATATATATATATATATATATATATATATATATATATATATATATAAATATATATATATATATACATATGTATATAAAACGACATGTGGATGTATGTGTGTCTGCATATGTATATATGTATTTGTGGGAATTTATTTATATGTCTATGTATGTATACATCTGTACTACAGAGAGGGGGCGGTATATATCTATATAGTTATGGGTATTCATGCAAACACATATACCTCTAATTCTTTAGCTACATATCCACTAATGTTGACTGGTATTGCTGGATACTGTGTTTCGTGTACATACCGGCCAACTTTGTGTGCCACGTATGCTTTGCGATACCTACGACTGACTCCGTTAGTGTACGCAGAGTCACCGGCCATTGGATATGGTGTGTTTAAGGCACTTTCAGCAGTTGTAAGCGGGTTTGTGCAGTGGTTAGCACTGTTGACTTCCGGAGTTAGTGTCTCCTTTGCTTGATCTGTGTCGGCGGTGCTTCACCCCGCCCAAATGCACTTGCACAAGCTTACTAGTGCTTACATATGCTTAATACTGCTTACCTGTGCTTACGCCTGCTTACTGCTGACTTATACATTATGGTACTGACTTTTCACATGTGCATTTCATGCAGTACTCCAGTTCACATTTAAATGTTATTTAGTAGGTTATACAGCAGTAAAATGTAAATAAATGTTCGTATACAGATTACACATGGAAAATGGTATGTGCTGCAGTGGGACTTGAGCCGGGAATGCCTCCTCGTTAGGCGGATGCTCTGACCATTACACTATTGCTGTACTGCTTCATTTGCTATATCTTCCTTGTTATCCTCTTCAGTCTTTTATGCTGCTTTAACCATAGCTAAGCGATGGGCAAACCTGCACATCTATGGTTAGCTGTACTCGGGGTTTTAAAAAAATTTCTTTGTGTTTTTTTTTTCAGTGTACTCTTGCTGTTGAACACATGGGGATTGTTGGTGGCAATATGCAGACACTTATGAGCAGTCTCGCTCTTTTATTTACACATTTCTTCTGTTCTACTTTGCAGGGGCATGTTTATTCTGAGTGGTCTGCTCTCAAACACACCCCCTGCACTCGTCTACGCTCCATGTAGAATTAGGAGTTCAGGCAGCACGCCTACCTTAATATGCATGGCGCGCTGCCATCCTCCTCTTAAACTGCCACTTCTGTGTAGGACTAGATTAGTCCTGCATGGAGGAATAGTGAATCTGGGGGATATTCTGAACAAATAGTATTCGATTGACAATAACTCAGTTTAAATTTTGCTGATTATACAAAATAGAATGTTGCCATTTAAATCTAAAAACTTTCAGTATATGCCATAAAATGGCAATTTATGAATAAGTCAATGTATTTAACCTATAATTTCACTCATTTTATAATAAGAAATGACAGATATGAAAATCCTTATGTGTAGGAAATGGGGAGAAGAGGGATGCACTGATAATTAAAATCCACTAACTTTCATCAATGTTCACATAAAACAAACTTGATGCTTTAAGTAAGCTAGCAACAAACAAAGTGATTACTTAAATGCTGGCAAACAATGAAATTTAACTTCTGATATATCCAGTAAAAAACATTGTATTATAAACATTAGGTATACATATTATTACCATCTATTTATATTAAGTAATAAGGTTTGAAATACTTCATCGATAAGGGTGAATATGTTAAATAACTGTGTGCTATAATCTTTTACTGAGGTTTTATATATGATACATCCAACTTTACTATGATTGAATTGCTTGTCATCTATCTTTCATGTAAATATTAATTGCGTGTACAGTAAGTAGACATTTACATTGTATTAGAATTCTGTCTAATCTACAATAGTACTATATCTGTTCAAAATAATATAAAAGTTGCTTATTGCTATTACAAATATTTTCCATATGATAATTCAATTTATGGAGCTCAGATGTTCTGGATTGTAGGGCGGCCATGGTGGTGCAGTGGTTAGCATTGCCGCCTCACAGCAAGAGGTTCTCCAGTTCGATTCTCAGCTGGGGTGCCTTCTGTGTGGAGTCTGCATGTTCTCCCTGTGGTTGTGTGGGTTTCCTCCGGGTGTTCCGATTTCCTCCCACATCCCAAAGGCATGCAGTAGGTGGATTGGACACTCTAAATTGGCCCTAGGTGTGAGTGTGTGCATGTGTGTGCCTTCTGTGGAAGGTTGGGTGCCGGGCTGTCAACTCGACACTGTAAAACTCTACTGCCAATCATGAGCGGACAGGTGATCCACTGTGGCGACCCCTAACCGGGAAAAGCCAGAAGAAGAAGATGTTCTGGATTGTCAAGGTATGAGTGAGAATCTGATGGACTTAGGTTTATTCATCAGATTAGGAATGATTTTCATTCCATGACTAGTATGGATCTTAGTTTTGTTAACATTTATTAATTTAAATTTGTTATTTCACAAAAACATTTTTAGTATGCCTGACCAAAGCATTACTTTATTGGTAAACACTCAAAGTATAAAACTGATAATTTCCTTTAAAAGCTCAAACATATACATTATAGTTATCAGAGGAAAATGTTTAATAGTCACAATGAAACAAAAAATGCATAGTCTAAATAACCTAAGATGGATTTAACTTTATATTTAAATACCAATAGCTTAAACAATCCTAGCAAGAGATCAAATCTACTGAAATATTTAAAACTGAACAAATCACAAATTGTCTTCCTTCAAGAAACTTATTTCAAAACAAATGACAATTACAAATGGAATACTAAGGAATATATGATATTGGTGGAATCCACTTATAAGGCAAAGACAAAAGGGGTAACAATTTTATGAAAAACAAATATGATTAACCCAGAAATCATTTATGAGTATGAAAATAAGGAAGGCCTTATGGCATTAGTAATAGTTAAATATAAGAACAGAATATGGACTCTAGCCAATCTATATTGGTTTCCATGTATTGGAACAAGAACTGTTAAAAAAACTTGGATTTCATTTCCAATAATTATAAAGGCAACTTAATATTAGGAGGAGATTTTTAACTGTATATTTGATATTTCTGAAACTACAAATAAAAGACTGTTGTGTACATCTGTTATATCAAAAGCTTTAAACAAGTGGGTAAAATCATTTCATCTTGTAGATGCTTTCAAATTTAAAGCAGATAAATCTTTGTTGTTTTCCCATCAAGATCACAGATTTGGTACTCAAACTAGCACAGATAAAATATTTGCTGCCCATGACATACACTTTAAAATCATTAATTTCTCAATCACTCCCTGCCCCTTTTCAGACCACAATTCATTGATACTAAAACTTCAAAATGGGTACAAACCATTAATCTTTAAATCCAGAATTCCAGCACATATAACTAAAATTAAAGAGTTCAAACCCTGGTTATTATCTGAATTACAGTTCTTCTTAGATATTAATTACACCCCAGAGATAAATAAAATAATGATATGGGACTCATTAAAAGTTTACATATATGGTAAAACCCTAACTTGGTATAAAAAAAAATCAGAGAATGGGATTTTGAATTATTAGATCTACAATCCAAACTTATGTCAGTAAAAGCTGAAAAAATCAAAATCATTTGGAGATGAAAAAGAAATTAGAATTATTAAACAATAAATAGAATGAAATTCTAACACATAAAACTAGTTTAGTTTTAGAAAAACTAAAAATTAATACCTTGGCCACTTCTCCCAAATATCTACATAATTTATCCACAAGAATCAAAATACAGTCCAAACCTAATAACATTATAAGTATCTTCCATGAAAAGAAACAGAAAAAATGTCTTGGATAGAGGTGACATTCTTGATGCCTATAGAAATCACTATATGGAACATTTCAAAAAAGAAAATATACATATAGTTCAGTTAACTCTAGATGAAAAATGTTCTAATATAAAAAAATACTAGAAAAATTAAAACTAGATCTGCAAGCATCCATATCCTACAGAGAAATTACTGATACAATAAAAGAGGGTAAAAATAATAAAGCTTCAGGTATAGATGGCATAATTATGGAAATATATAAACTTTTTCCTTCAAAGATACTATCCCTCTTCCATAAAACTCTATTATAAATTCAGTCACAAGCTTTAATACCACCCCTTTGGAGATATTCCTTAATCACACCAATCCTAAAGGAAAACAAATCCCCAAACCTCTGTACCTCATATAGACATGTATCATTATTAAATAATGGCTATAAAGTATTTATGACAATATTAACTAACAGAATGAAAATACAGCTATCCAAACAATAAATAATGATCAAACTGGATTTATATATCATAGACACACACACATGACAATATTAAAATGATAATTTCTCTTATAGATTATGTTAATAAAGAAACACTCATAATTGGCTTAGATATAGAGAAAGCCTTTGATTCCCTAAATTGGGACTATTTATTCAAAATCCTAATGCTATTTGAATTTCTTGCATCTTTTGTTCATCACCTAAAGAATATATATACAAATAATTTAGCATATGTCAAATTAGGTCCTTTTACCTCTGAATCTATACATATAACAAAAGACACTAAACAAGGATGTCCCATGTCACTGATTCTATTTGCTCTGGCTATTGAAATATTGGCAAATTCAATTTGTAACAATATAAAAATAAAAGTAATAGATGTTTATGAACAATGCAATTCTAAAGTAATGCTATTTGCTGATGACATGATGACATATTATAAAAGAGACATTAGAAGAATTACATATATTAATTGACAAATTTCACATGACTTCAAATATAGATTTAAAAATCTGGTTTGATCTTTTAGCACCATTTATAGTCACAAAGAACTTTCCACATTAAATATATAGAAAAATTATTAATTCCTGGGAACAGAAAGGATTTGTTTGTTGGCTCCAATGTATCAAAGAACTAAAGGTTTTAGATATGCAAGTAACAAAAACAACATACAAAATTCCACAACAGGACGGGCTAACTTTACAGAGTATTCTGTCATATTTGCAAGATTTAAGTAGAATAATTAACAATTCTTCATTTAAAAAATACCTACATTTATAAAATACATATATGAAATCATATATAATGACTTTGACATGGGAAACAGTATTTCAAAATTTTACAAAATATTGAGAAACTATAATACAACATCCAAAACCTCATACTGGAAATATATAACAAAAGGACACTCAATACAGTTAACTGAAGATATGAAAACAAATATCTTATTATCGATAAAATATACATCCTTTACACAATACTAGACCGTTTTTAATTGGAAATACTTGCACAGAGCAGTCTTAACCCCAGATAGAATCAGTAAAATTAGTTCTTTCATGAAAGGAACATGTTGGAGATGTGAGCAAGAACACAATGTAGATTGGAACCACATTTTCTTTGACTGTTAAAATTAAGCCATTTTGGAATTAATAACTTTCTACAAGCTTTATTTAATGAATCATTTTATTTAACTAAAGCTTTTGTATTATTAAATATGAACTAAGGTTCTCATTTGGATAGGTCAGACTTGTATCTAGTATGGACTATACTTGCAATTTCGAGGAAGTGTATAACAAGAAGATGGAATACAAATACAATACCAACTTTGGAAGACTTCTACAGCCTACTGAAGACCACAGCATTACTGGAAATTAAAATTAAAGAACTAAGAATTTATCCAAAGCCATTTATCAACAACCCTTGGGGAAAAGTCTTATAATTGATTGACACTATATAATAATTGATCAGACACTCTGATAATGGATTGGATATACTTATAAAGTAACTGTATACATTAAGATCTGTTGTAGTATCAGGCTAATGTAAATAGTATACATAGTTATTTAAGATGTCATGTATAAATACTATGGAATTCATTCAAATGTATTTGAAGAAAAGATTCTTTTCTGATTTGTTGCATTAAAGATCTTAGATCATTATCTGTAGATTTTAACAGCTTCTCTTGTGCAAGTATTTTTCTTTCTTCTACATTCCTTAATACTCTTCCTACATATCCTCTGTTGTTGAAATTAATTTTATTATTATTATTATTATTATTGTTGTTGTTGTGGTGATATAATATTAATACAGAATTTCTTCCTTAACCTCAGTAGTCTGATTTATTGTCTCCATGTCTCTTGCTTGGCTTATCATTTTTTTTGTGGCCTACTTCTTTCAACCACAGCTGGAGCACTGTCTCCCTGAACCTGGCCTAACCCTATGGTAGGAGTGTTTCCATGTTTTTTCACTCCTTTCTCCAGTGCACACACCTGGGGTTGCAATTCTTTATCCTGCATGTACCCAGTCTATATATCAGTATCATCTTGGTGTGAGTTTTGTTGAAACAGACTTTACCACATCAAAACACTCAACAAGAATTGAGGATAATTCCATTTCCAGCAACACTACTTTCCTTTTCTTGCTGATTCCATCTCTCCATTCTTTATCAATAAAAATATTTGGATGTTGCCAGGGATAGATTATATTTCCTAAAGAGATTTTTCTATTTCATTCTTATGGTGTGTTGATGAGCCTAAAATGTAAGACATCTTTGTGCTAAGCTGAGGATAACCAAACAAGATGGAAATGTAGTCATAAAAAATATCTAATTTCATCCAGTACATTACACACAAAATAGAATTTCTTAATGTGTTACTGATGTTTGGAAAAGTTGCATATAGATGACCATTTGTTAAATCATCTCCACCCTTAATGTTTCTGTTAAGTTTGTATTCTAGGTTTTTAATTTTTGCCATTGCATACATAGGAAACATTTTTTTTATTCAGCATAATCATTTATTGCATGGAAGAAGTGGTGCACCTCTAAAATCCTAAGTGGATTTTAATATAATTCTTATACTTAGTTTAGGAATTTTTATAGAAGCTTTGATTAGATCACCCTTAATGGCATTTCTATTTTTTTTCTATTTTTTGTAAATGAAACAGTAGTTGAAGTGATTTGCGGACCAGAACAGTTACCCTGTTATCAAATAAGTGAATACTTTCAAATAGTTCTGACATCCTGTTTATAATTTTGAATTTAAATGATGTTTTTGATTTTAAATCCTCATTGAAATAATTCCAGTATTTTACCTCATGCACACAATCTATACATTTACTTTTGTTATCATTTTACTGTGATAAACTTAATGAAAAGATAGCATACAAGTCTAGCACCCTTATAATGATCTTGTAAATAACATACTGATGAATTCCATCTTTTTGTCATTTTCTCTAAAGATGTTCTTCAGACCCCATTTACATAATCTCTCAAAATATACCAACTTTTGTCAGATTAGCTACATCTATATTTTCTCCAGTTAGCACCCAAGTGGTCACTTAATGATCAGTTCAGCAATCAGTAGTCAGCCTGTATGAGCTGTATATCCTTTTAACTTGCGGGGCAGGAGAATTACAGCTAGAACATTGTAGTCTGATGACATCCTTTGAGACAGTACTATCGCTGTTAGTTCTTTGCTGTCTTCTGTTATACATTTTGCATGTTTAATGGGGGTCCATGCAATCAGTCTGCACCACTATTTTCAGTTGTATGTCCTGCATCTAATTTACACTTCACCACTACATTACATGAATTGTCCAGTATTTTAATTGAAGTCTCTATTTCTTGTACATTTTGTTTCTACATACTGTATGAGACCCCCCATGTCAGAATAATATTGACAAATCTTTTTTTGTGGAATAGCTTTACTTTAATTTTATTTATAAATTAAGTGACAATATCATAGAATTCACACATATTTTTAATCTTGTTTTTCTTTTTTTTATCTGTCATAACCTATAAAATATAACAGCACATTTTTAGACTTAGTGTCTTTCCATTTCTATTAAAATTATAAATTAGGCATATGGAATATTTATGAACTGCATTGCACTCATTACTGTCTTCATAGGCCATGACATTCACAAAAAATATTTAATAAGGCTATAAAAGTGTAATGTTCATTTTCACATTCTATCTTTAGGTCAAAGAAAACTGTTTCTCTATTATGGACATTGCTATGAAATATATTTTCTGCAGTCAGACTAGACATGTTTTAGTCAAAACAAAAGTCATGAGCAAGTGTTATTAAAAATGTATAAACAACTAAATAAAGACTTACGATAGAAGACTGAATGCATAAAAAATAAGACATAGTTTTAAAAGAATTATGATAACAAAAGCTCTTCCTAACTTAGATGCAGATGTGCTATTTTGTTCTGCAGGACAGTAATGTAAGGTTTGGTATGGATCTGATGTAAGGTTGGGTAGCGTTTCATGAAAGTGGATCAGTTATTGAAAATGTGCAAGCAGTTTATGATTGTATCATTGAATAGTGAGTTTTGAAAGGAGATAAACTAATAAAGTACAAGGAGCTTAGTGTTATTTAAGGTGTTAACAGGTAACTGGCATAAGATAAGTATTAGTAAGTTGAACATGAAAAAACAGAGATGCTAATCACACATTGCATTAGAATAATTCTCATAGGGTGACTACAGCAAAATGAAGCTAAGTGTTACATTCATATATAGTATATCTAGCGTCTGTGTTCCTTAATGATTATTTTTTTATTGTTCATTTCAAGATTCCATGGTTTACAAATTATTTAATGGTCAAAACAGTCAGGATATGGATGTATAGGTTTTTAAATTGTATAGAGAAGTTTTAACTAATGTGATGATTTCATTACATCATGTGATGGGAATATCATGTATTTAACCGTCCAGGGATTGTGTTATTTGTTAAATGAATTCTAAAGAAGTCTAGTGGCAAATGCCTGACGAAAGCGCTCAGTTCAATAAAGAATTTTGCTCAGTGGCATCTTACGGTCCTCTATTTTTTATCAGTTTGGATTGGCAGTGATAGCGAACCTATCAGCACTTATCGAAGCGCTGACTATCCAGATGACTGCCTTTGGGAGGAATCTAACTGTTTTACAAAATCAGCCTGGCCGGGCAGGAACTTATTCGCAAGTGACTGCTTCTTCTTTAAGTGACTCGATTCCACTGGGGCAGGGCAGTCCTATACTTGCATCACCAAATTCAAATGAACCCATGATAGGTTCAATGGCTACAGGTAGCGGCAACAGTAGGGCCGCTAATGGTGGTGACAACGGAGTTACTGTTCCTTCTTTTGCAGAATGGATTAACGAAGGGAGAGAATGGGACATTACCAGAAACAACAGCAGGTCCGAAAGGGGTACCATCAATCAACAACTAAAAGACTTTGAAAAAGAGGTTTTGAAGTTTCGGAAACTTCAAGTGGAAAATTCCTACTTGAAAGAATGTCTTTGGAGGCAACAAGTGCCCAAAGGACTTAGGACATGGAAGTATGCTACAGGTACTGTTGCAGGCTCTGAATTGTGCTGCAGCTGATGACTGCTATGTTTAACAGGCATGCATGTGAATTGCTGGAAGTTTTGATACAGGACAATGACAAGAAAATGCAAATTTTAAAAACCACAATTGACTGTATTAATGAGGGTTTACACAATGACCTGTTATTTCAGGCAAAAATCAATGATTACAATGCAGTGTTGGTGAATGTGGATAAAATCATTCTTTCAATAAAAAAAAAATGAAAAAGCTAGATAGAGACAAGGGGGGATATGAACAAGGGAGGGCCTATCCCCTAGTGGATACTAGAGGGCAGATGGAAGGGCTTGATAGTAATGGTGGGGCGATTTCTAAGATTGATGATGATAACAACAGTGACACTAATAATCAGATGGCCCCTTTAGATGTATTACCAAGGAGGTCAGAACGCCTCCAAAATCGGAATCGACAACAGTACAACCAGGGAGGGATGGGCAGTGGCAGCTTCCAGGATTTCCACATGAACAGGGGCAGGAATTACAGGGGGAGGGAGAGGGGATATGCGAACAGATGGCAGATGAAGTGGTGGATCAGACATACCATATTATCCTGAACAAGACCAGGGACTTTAAAATATTTAATTACACTGACCTAAATATTACTACTGCTTGGGCCGATTTGTTACAAAAGGGGCTCAATTTTGTTCCTAAGAGGAGACCTAGAATTGAGTATTCTTTACTTGATTTGAAACTATTCATTAGAAAACTCAATTTGAGGATGCAATTTGAGAACACTATTTTACCTAGTAATATTTCTATATGTAAAAAAATTAGTACTTACAACCCCCCTTTATACCCTACTCTACAAGTATTTGAAAGTCTTTGTACTGAACAAATGAGGAAGGTACATCAAAGAAAAATTGACGAAGATGGTAACAATCTATCTGACATAGGCATGGAATTACTAACCGAGATAGCTAACAATAAGTCTATTAGGGTTATGAAACCCGATAAGCGTGGGGGTGGATTATCATGGATCAAAATAGATATGTAGAAAAAATGTTTGCACATTTATACAGTGAATCTTATGAAGAAGTTTCAAATAATCAATTGAACATATCATAAAGAAATATAGATATTACTTTACAAGATTTATTGTTAAAGGATCAGATTTCTATTGATGAGCACACTTTTTTAATGCAAAAAAAATCTCCAGACTCCTACCATTTTCGGTATCCCCAAACTCCATAAATGTCTAAAGGACCCCTTTTTTCGACCCATAGTGGATGCAAAAGCATCCAAAACTTTCAACTTGGCCAAGTTCATTGACCATAATTTGAAATACATGTTAGAGCAACACACACACGTTCTGAGAGACTCATGGGATTGTCTCAAAAAAATTCAGAATGAGATGTATGGTGACCACCTATTATTAGTAACTATGGACATTAGAGACCTGTTTACTGCCATCCCCCATGAAGAAGGTCTCGAGATGTTTTATGACTACTTATGTTCTTGCACCACACAGGGGCCCTCCAGAATATTGATGTACAGAACATAGATGGAACTTATTTTATACAACAATTTTTTGTTGTTTAAAAAACAGTTATTTAGGCAAAGAGTGGGGGTTACAATGGGGGCAACTTGTGCCCCCTTATTTGCCAATATTGTTCTTATTCAATGGGAATTGAACTATGTCTTCAAACATGACCTATTTAAACATTGTAAATTCTATGATAGGTTTCTGGATGACCTTCTGTTGTTATGGGATGGCACACTAGAACAATTAGATGAATTTTATAACTATCTCAACACAAGTACTGATTTCCTTACTTTTACTATGGAAAGTAACCCTATGTCCATTAATTTTTTAGATATTACCATCAGTAAGGATGTTAACAATAAGAAATTTTCTTCAACATTGTACAGAAAGCCTACATATTCTAACACCCTATTTCATTTTGATAGTCACCATCCAATATGCCAAAAGAAATCATTGGTTAAGGGACAGGGTGTTAGAATTTCCGGGATGGTTAGTGATTTTTCTAACTTTACCTGTGAGATGCAACAACTGAGGGACATGTTGATTCGGAGAGGTTATCCCACTAGTTTTATAGATCCCATTCTAGATGAGGTTTCCAATAAAAAAAGGATGGGGCAATTTTACCCACTTCTAGGTACTGAGTGTGATATGAATAGTCCCTGTTTAGGTAATATTCACAATATTGATCAAAAAGGAACGACGGCTAGCCCTTATACTGATGCTATGTTACTTACTTTCAATAGTGTATTTTTTGACATTAAACAAATTATACACAATAATTGGATAGTTTTGACATCAGATGACAAGTGTAAATCTTTGTTAAATGAGAAACCTAAAGTGATTTATAAAAAAGACAGATGCATTAAGAATATATTGGAATCCAACTGCACCAATAGAGAAGTTGGACAGATGCGAAAATGCGGACACTGTGCACAATGTCCCTTTATCGAAAAGACCAAGAGTATTCATATAAAAGGTTATCGGAAGGTGCACCTAAATAAAAAGTTTAATTGCCAGAGCAAAGGATTGGTTACATAGCAATTTGTCAGCTATGTGAAAAATTTTATATAGGTAAAACAACTAACAAATTATACAAACGTAAATACCAGCATGTATATGATATTAGAAAAGCTAATTCCAAGAACACACTGGCCAAACATATTTTAGAGCACCCACAACATCATTTTAAATTTTCAATACTGGAACAAGTTCAGAGTGATGACACAAGGGGTGGGCCAGTTTTGGTGATCTTGAAATTCAGAGAATTGCTCTGGCAATTGAGGTGCAACGTGGTTAATAATAACTATGGTTTGAATGAAACACTGTCCATCTCAAGTTATTTGAAACTCAAATCAGAGTTTCATTTTTCTTAACAAACATAAGGGCGGTTTTAGTAATAATGTTGAGTTAGATATTATCAAAGAGTCTCTGGATCATTAACATGATTTATATACATCATGGGGTAGTAAAGTGGTTATAACAAAATTTGTAATGTAGCAAGTTGTTTTGTTTAGCGGAGCAGGTAATATTGTTGATGCGCATACATATATTCATATATACAAGTTTGTATTTCCACATATGCATGGGTTTTAACCATGTCAGTGGTGTTTAAACACTAAGCAAAGTTTGCCATGTTTTTTTATTGTTCATTTCAAGATTCCATGGTTTACAAATTATTTAATGGTCAAAACAGTCAGGATATGGATGTATAGGTTTTTAAATTGTATAGAGAAGTGGTGATTTCATTACATCATGTGATGGGAATATCATGTATTTAACCGGCCAGGAATTGTATTTGTTCAATGAATTCTGAAGAAGTCTAGTGGTGAACGCCTGATGAAAGCACTCAATTCAATAAAGAATTTTGCTCAGTGGCATCTTACGGTCCTCTATTTTTTATCAGTTTGGATTGGCAGTGTTTGAGTTACATTCAGTAAAACCTATATCTAGAGTCTGTGTTCCTTAATGATAAAGTGTTACAGCAGGAAAAATAATCAACATAGGAATGAGGGTTTTTTTCCCTGTGGTTAATGTAGCTTTAGAAGACAGTGGTTGAATAGTGACTAGGTCATCTTGATTTGGTCATTAGTTTTGAATGGAAGTGTCCCAGCATGGGACAGCATTACATCTCTGAGAGATGGTGACCGTAATGGCCCAAGAATGACTATCAATCCAGGCATCGCAGGAGTCAGTGAAAGAGGTTAGAAGATAAACATAGCTGTTGCTCACCCATGTTGGGGGGGCTGTCCAGCACTCTGCAATGCCAGAAGTGAGAGGCAGGTGTAGGGCATGCTTCTTGATGGGATGAAGTATTTATGGGTGTTCTAGATCATATTTGCATGGTAACCTTCACTGCATATGTGCAGTAGTGTGCATGACATAGGGAATATACCACTGCCTCTTGCATATAGACCCTTGCATGCCAGCTGCAGGGGAAATGTTAGAAACCTGATTAAAAAACAACCAGCCTCAATGGCCACAGCAGGTTAGCTTCTGCAGTCCAGGTTGCTGAAGTGGCTTTTATACTGTTTTATATGTTAACGACGTTAATGTCCTAAGATAGAAAGTAAACAAGTGTCTTTTTGTTTCTTTTATTTATTTATTTTTATTTTACATTTGTTGACCGGGCTAGTCTAGCTGGATACATGTCCATTTTCAGTAGAGGCCCAGCGAGAAAAGCTCCAAGAAAGACATACAAAAAGAAATATAAATGTCATAATAGATAAAATTAAAAAATACAAAAGTCATAACAGATCAAACTAAAAACTACAATTGTAATAAAAACATAATTATTTATTTTTTTTTATATATTCAAATACAATATTAAAATACAATAGTCAGTGAGGATAACATTAGGAGTAAGCATCAATGGGTGATGTACAAGAGATGGTCAGTATGCAGTATATACATAAATTTTATTTGCAATAATATGGTATTTTGCTGCTCTAGGGTAATATTATGAGTTTCAGAGTAATTATTAGTTTAAAAGGAAATACGTTAGTCAGGGTTAGTACAGCTGCATAGCCAGTGTGTCTTAAGAAATAGCTTTAGTTTCTTTTTAAAGAGTGAAAGAGAAATTTGAGTTGTAAGTTCAGTGGGTAGTAAATTCCATAGCTTTCCTACAGAGTTAGAGTACAGGGAGTCACCTGATGAGTTATTGGATCTTGATGTGCTGATCAGCAGTTTGTTTGAGGAACGTAAGTTCTTGAGATTTTTGTAAGGTTTAATGATGGTAGAGAGTATTGGAGTGTTGGTGGGTTGATGCAGGGTCTTATGGACAATGGTAAGCTGGAGAAATTGAAGATGGTTAAGAAATTCTAGCCAGTCTAGTTGTTTTAGGTTCAGACAGTGATGAGTTCTGAAGGGAGAACCTGTAGCAAATCTAGCAATATCATTGTAGGATGTTGCCAGTTTGTTGAGGTTATTTTTTGAAAGGTTAGT
Source organism: Protopterus annectens (assembly GCF_019279795.1). Classification (NCBI taxonomy): domain Eukaryota; kingdom Metazoa; phylum Chordata; order Ceratodontiformes; family Protopteridae; genus Protopterus; species Protopterus annectens. Next base: position 848,186,638 of record NC_056748.1, on the reverse strand, counting down.
ATATATAGGGGAAGCATAGAGTAGAGTTGAGATTAAGTGGGTTCTGGCTATAGTGGTCCTAGCCACTGGTGTAAGAAAGGGTTTGATTCTGTAAAGGGATCCCAGTTTTTTGTTCACTGATTTTATTGTGCTGTTTATATGACTATCAAAGTTGAGGTTGTTATCTATTGTTATTCTTAAGAGTTTAGTGGTTGTGTCAAGAGAAATGACAGTGCCATCATTAGATGTGAGTGTGAGATGAATAGGGGTGAAGTTTCGAGTTGGTGTAAAGAGTGACAGTTTAGTTTTTTGGGGTTAAGGAGGAGGCAGCAGTTAGAGAACCATTGTTCTACAATGTTGAAAGCTTTTTGGGTGAGAGATTTAAGTTCAGTTTGAGAGGTGGCTCTGCAGATAATAGTAGAGTCATCTGCATATTGAATGCAGGTGGTGTGTGGGATTGCTGATTGAAGGTCATTAGTATAAATGGAAAATAGGAGTGGGTCTAAAATGGAGCCCTGTGGAACACCGAGGGAAATAGGAAGGTTATTAGAAAGTTTATTTTGCCAGAGTACAGCCTGTTGCCGGTTTTCAAGGTAAGATATGGACCAATTTATGGCTAGTGGATTAAGTGAAAGGAATTTTGGTATGTGTAGGAGGAGTTGGTGATTAACCATATCAAAGGCTTTAGATAAATCAATGAAGAGTGCAGAGGAAAGAATATTATTGTTACGGTTTTTATTTATGCTGTCTGTGAAGGATAGTAGGGCAGTGGTGGTACTATGGAAAGGTCTGAATCCATGTTGACAGTTGGCAAGTAAGTTGTTATGGAGAAGGTGGTCTAGTAGCTGCTTATGGGTGCATTTTTCCATAATTTTTGCAAGAGGGGATAGCAGAGCTATAGGACGAAAGAGTAGTCATTGGAGTGTCCCCCTTTATGTAGTGGGATAATATGGGAAATTTTCCAGATAGATGGGATCGTTCCTTCATTTATGGTTCTGTTGATCAGAATGGAAATGGGGTAAGCAATGGCTTTAGCTCCTTTTTGTAGGAATTCTGCTGGGAGTTGGTCTGCTGAGGGGGTGGTAGGTTTTAGTCTTTGGAGAAGGGAGCAAATGAAGGAAGTAGGTACTGGTTGTATATGAAATGGTTGGGGTGGGATAATGGTAGAAGTAGGCAGATTTGAGGTATCAGGAGATAGTTGGATAGCAAGATTTTGGATACCGTCTGTGAAGAAAGAATTGAAGGCATTAGCAGTTTGAGAGGGATTGTCAGGGTTGGAGCCAGATGGGTTGGGAGTGATTGATTGACCTGGGTATAGAAGTTTGTTAATGCTAGTCCAAAACTTTTTTGGTTCCTTGTGGTAGGAGTGCTGTAGGTAAAAGTTCTTTTTGTCTAACAGGATGGCTTTTTTTGTATTATTTCTATGTTGTCTAAAGATTTGGTGATCTGAAGGCTTTTTAGTAGAATGCCATTTAGCCCAGGATTTGTTTCTAAGAAGTATTTTTTGCCTAGTATTATTAGTGAGCCAAGGGGCTGGTTTAGTTTTATTTCTAACAGAGCGTGATGGGGCGTGATGGTCCAGGATGGTTAGGAATGTAGAATTAAAGTAATCCACTGTTTCACTGATTGGGAGAGATTTTAATGGTGACCAATTACATTGTTTGAGTTCAGTTTGGAAAAGTTCCGGGTTAAATTGCTTTTTGATGTGAAGTGTTCTGTATGAGAAAGGGAAAGTTAGGTTGGTTTTGTGTCTGATAATATAGGTTAGTGAATGGTCACTTAGGTCATCTGGGAGGGTTCCTGCTTTGTATGCATGATGGGGACTATTAGTAAGTATCCAGTCCAAGGTACTTTCTTTATTGTTGGGTCTATTAGTTCTGGTAGGGGAGTCAATAGTTTGTGAGAAGCCATAAAGGTTGATATGGGTGGTTGGGTGTGGAGTACTACAGGTATTCCAGTCTATGTTAAAGTCTCCTAGGACTATGGTTTCTTGTGGGAAATTTATGGCAAGCCAGTTAAGGATATTCTCGAGTGTACTGATATTATTTCCTGGAGGAAGGTATATACAAATAATATTTATAGCCTTATGTGTGTTGATTTGAAATTTAGTGATAAGTATTTCAGCATTATTGTCTGAAGGTGGGCAAAGATTTACAATGCTAACTTGTAGCTCTGCTTTATAGAGGATTGCTACCCCTCCTCCCTTTTTGGCTGTGCGGTCTAGTCTAATGATATTGTAGCTGGTGGGGAAACTTCTTATAGTTTTAAGAACTTATAGTTTAGAAAAACTTATAGTTTTAAGAAATATAGGCATTATAAAGTAAAAATAAAGAAAGGCTGGACAAAAACACATTTAAGTTAATATTCTGTAATCTTCAGTTGTTGAGGATGTGGATGTGTTGTAAAAGTGCACAGATTATAATATATGTACAGTTGATATGTTCTGTCCTAGTTTTGCATAGGTGAATGTTTGTATTAAGGCCTTTGACTTAATCTAATAACAAGTTTTTTTTTGTGTAAGCAAGTAAATAAGGGGACACTGAATGTAATGAACATTTTTCCTTTGGCAAATAAATGTTCAGTGTAATCTGAGAGGTTTGCAGAGCTGTATGTACATTAGCTACTTGTGTTTCCATGGAGACAAGCTGACTATTGGGGAAACAATAAAAGCCAGAACACATTTTTAAGGCTAAGATTTAAAGTTTTCTGAAAGCATATAAGCTGTTTTTGACACTTGGGAGGGGCCAGGAACAGAAAGTAATTAGTTTAAGTAGGAGCACGGGTTGTCATGTGTGTCTTAGCATGGATAACCTTAAAGTTAAGTTACGTTATGCCTGTGTGTGCAGCTGTTGATTTGGGACAATTGTTCCTATTAGCAGGTTTAAACTTCATTATTTGAAGACTATCATAGTTGTATGTGCTTGTTTTAAGTTAATAGGTTATGGAGGCATTCTGAGGGAGTGTTTGCTTTTTGTCCAATGGTTTTCCTTAAAATGAAAAGGCTTGTAAAATGTGACATAGGTTCAAATGGAGATGACAAAAAAAACAATTTATAAGAGATCAGCCTGACAAACATTACTGGGTGCAGCTGTCATACAAAATAAGTGGGAATAATACCTTCTTATAGTAATAGCTACGTTAAATGTAATATTTTGGAATGTGAATGGTCTCACAAGTATAGACAAAAAAGGTAAAATTATTGAATTATATTAAGAAAAGCACAGTACAAAACAATACTACAGGAGACATGTTTGGAAAGAAGTGAGCATGCAAATTTGATTAAGAAAGGATTTCAGGATGGATATTCAGCAGAATATCAGAGAGAAAAGGGGAGTACTTATACTAATTGCTAGAGGAGAAGCAAAAGTGACAAAAGAAGAAAAAAAAGATAGTAACAGTAGATTTATGATAGTAAGGGCTTACTGGCAAGGGAGGCGGATTATGCTAGCATGTATTTATACTCCAACTAAAACTGCTATTATGGATCTTAAGAAATTTTATGAGAAATAATCAACTTTCAGTGGGGTATTTGATTTGCAATAGTGAGGTTGTATCTGGGGAATATAGAAGGGAAAATATAACAAAGGAAGGGTAGATTTCTGAAGAAATTTCTGAAAAATATTTGGCATGGAAGACGTGAATTCAGTAGTAACAGTCCAAGACAATTTACTCATTATTCCCCAAGGTACAATAACTGATCTAGATCAGATAGAATCTGTATTTCACAGGATATTTAATTGAAAGCTTCAGCACAAATCCAATAACTATTTCAGATCATGAACCAGTAACAGCTAATATAAAAATGCAGGGTAATGTAGTAAAAATGAGACACTGGCACTTCCATGCCTACCTGTTAAAGAGAGGAAGTTAAGGAATGGGTAGTGGAAATTGTTTAATAACTATTAGGAAAGTTAGAAAGTTCTTCAGAAGTTATAGCTTGTGAGTGAGATAAAATGAAAGTGGAGTTTAAAATAGGGTAGAAATAAAAGAAAAAGAACTATGGTTAAGAATTAAAAAATAATTATTTACATAGGCTGATAAAGGTTAAAGTAGTGCAGAATAAGAGGAATCTCAAAGAAGAAGAAGAAGAAGCAGAAGAGGGACAACTGCAGAATGCTAAAGGGAAAATTAAGGAGTATCTGGATAATATGCCTGAATTTAGAGAGATTCTTGTTAAACAACAGTTTTTTGATAACTCCAGAGCAGAAAACTCTTAGAACAATGATTTGTTCAACAGAAAGTAGAAGAGGGTTGCTGCCAAAATTAAGGACCCTATAACAAGAAAAATAACCAGAGATTCTGTAGAGATATTAGAGATATTTCAGAAAGTTTATGAAAATTTGTATAAAGCATAAGAATGTGGAAATCAAGAAAAAGTACAAATGAAAAAGTTTATGGAAGACTTAGGTATGTATGCCAAGATTAGACGTAGATAAGGCTCAAAAATTAACAATTAAGATAGGAAGAGATGCGATAAAAACTATGACGTATAATCAGTCTGCAGGAAAGTCTCCAGAAATACATGTTATTCCTGTGGAAGTTTGGAAGCTAGGAGGGAAGAAAGTGATAAAGATCAGGAAAGTTTTGTTTAACAGTATTGTAAAAGGAAGGGAAGCATCACTGTACTGGAAGAGCACTGTGGTGCCTGTAATCCCTAAATATGGTAAAGACCAATCAGATCCAGCTTCATATAGGTCCATTTCAATTTTAAACCTTGATTGTAAAGTGTTTATGTCTAAAATAGCTAAATGAATCGCAAAGATTTTGCTAAAATTGATAGATGCAATGTGGTTTTGTGGAGGAAAGGCAAACATTTGTCACCATTAGTAGAAGAAGGATGATCCAGAGGAAAAGCAAAATGTAAGAAAATTCCATTGTTATTTTTGGGTTTTGATGCAGACAAAGCATTCAGTAGATTATACTGGGATTTTATGAGTAAGGCAATGGAAGCATTTGCACTCCCTGATATAATAATAAGCTTAATTAGGAGGATGTGTGTTGAATCAGAGACAAAAATTAAAGTGTGGTTAGTCTCTGATAGGTTGTATCTGAATGGAAAAACTAGGCAGGGGTGTTATCTTTCTCCTTTGTATTTGCATTATATTTAGAGCCATTGTTCATGAATATAATAATTTATCAAGAAAAGTTAGCATTATTTGCAGACAATATTATTTTATGCCTCATAAAACCAGAAAAGGCCTTCTCAGTATTATGGAACATTGAGACAGTTTCAAGTTTTTTCAGGATATAAAATTAATACAGACAAAACAGACACTATAGCTGTAAACTGTGTTTCCCCCACACACAAATTGAACTAGAAATACCAATATATATGGGAATACAATAAATTAAATATTAAGGAGTATGTGTTGAAAGTATTCTGTTATGACAGCTAAGGATATGTGGGAAAAGACTAAACAAAGGATATTACAAAATCAGAGAAACTGGAAGTCCATGTTTATGGATATGGGTAGCAAATTACAAGCAGTGAAGATATTTTTAGTCCCTTTAATTTTATATATAGGGCGGGCCTATTTAAGTCAATCAGAGAAGAAGTTGTGGACAGCAATTAATAAAGAGTCGAAGGATTTTATTTGAGAGGGGAAGAGAGTAAGGGTCAAATGGGATAAGTTGATCCTGCCAATAGAACAACATTGGATAGGATTACCTGATTTGAAGGAATATTTTAGAACTACACAGTTAAGGCTCATAAGGATTCTATATACACACACACACACACACAGACACACACACACACACACACACACACACACACACACACACACACACACACACACGTGTAGATATATATATATATATATATATATATATATATATATATATATATATATGTTGTTGTTTGTCTTTTCAGCTTTTCCCGGTTAGGGGTCACCAGGGCAGAACTCCGGTCCACTAATGATTGGCAGTAGATTTTTTTATGGTGCATAGTTGCCAGTCCGATGCCCAACCTTCAGCAAAGGCACGCCCATTCACACATGTCTTTCAGAGGCAACTTGACTGCGGGGAGGACATGCAGACTCCACACAGAAGGTACTCCAGCTGAGAATCAAACAGGAGAACCTCTTGCTGTGAGGCAACAAAGCTACCGCTGTACCAACGTGGCTTCTCATATATATATATATATATATATATATATATATATATATATATATATTCTGTTATGGCAGCTAAGGATATGTGGGAAAAGACTAAACAAAGGATATTACAAAATCAGAGAAACTGGAAGTCCTTGTTTATGGATATGGGTAGCAAATTACAAGCAGTGAAGATATTTTTAGTCCCTTTAATTTTATATATAGGGCGGGCCTATTTAAGTCAATCAGAGAAGAAGTTGTGGACAGCAATTAATAAAGAGTCGAAGGATTTTATTTGAGAGGGGAAGAGAGTAAGGGTCAAATGGGATAAGTTGATCCTGCCAATAGAACAACATTGGTTAGGATTACCTGATTTGAAGGAATATTTTAGAACTACACAGTTAAGGCTCATAAGGCTTCTATACACACACACACACACACACACACACACACACACACACACACACACACACACACACACACACACACACACGTGTAGATATATATATATATATATATATATATATATATATATATATATATATATATATATATGTTGTTGTTTGTCTTTTCAGCTTTTCCCAGTTAGGGGTCACCAGGGCGGAACTCCGGTCCGCTAATGACTGGCAGTAGATTTTTTTATGGTGTGTAGTTGCCAGTCCGACGCCCAGCCTTCAGCAAAGGCACGCCCATTCACACATGTCTTTCAGAGGCAACTTGACCGTGGGGAGGACATGCAGACTCCACACAGAAGGTACTCTAGCTGAGAATCAAACAGGAGAACCTCTTGCTGTGAGGCAACAAAGCTACCGCTGTACCAACGTGGCTTCTCATATATATATATATATATATATATATATATATATATATATATAAAAACACAAGGGGAATGCTATAATTCAAAGTGGAAAGGGATGATGACGAAGTGGAGGAAATTAAAGAAATAAGGAGAGAATAGGATTTTTGATTCAGATCTTTAAGGAAAATAACAGCAGCCATACATGATATTATATTCACAAAATCGCATAAATTGCTCTAAGAACTAAACCAATGCAAGACTGGGAAAAGGAGATTCTGCTTATAAGGATGACTGCAATTAGGGGTACAGAGAATAGGCTGTAATTTACAGTAGAAAACTGCCAAAGGAACCAAGGTATTGGAAGGAAATAAGTAAAGATGGAAAGGTAATAAAATGGGAAAATATCAAGAAGACATTTGGATTGCAAGACAGAGATTGTCTTCCCTACAAGGGAAAGATATCAGAGTATAGGCAACGAGAAAAGGATCTAGGAATCTTGTGTGATTGTAGAGCTTTTAGTTGACTCTAGAACTGTAGCAGCTGTTAAAAAGGGATAATTAGTAGGGCATATAAAATAATAACTATAGGAATCAATCGGAGGAGGTTAGAAAACATTGAGAGAAGAGACCAGATAAGCAATTCACCAAGAAACAATGGGTCGACATATGTTTGCCTCCCAAATAGATAACCAAGTCTAGAAGATTTAGGAATTTTGCTTGAAACATTTGCATAGGTATTTTTATACCCGTAGCAGACTCCAAAGCCTTTTTCCTCAGGGAGATGGCAAATGTTGGAGGTGTGATATGGAAGAAAGAGGTAAATAGGAACATATGTTTTGGGAGTGTAAGGAGTTGGTGGACTTTAAAAATTCCCTACAGAGTACTCTGTCAGAAATATTAGGTGAGCAGATGCATGTAACAAAGGAAGAGTAGTGTAGCTAAGGTGGGGTAAGAAGGGCACCTGCTCCAGGCGCAAACTATTCAAGGTGCAATCAGCCAATCACTCTTTAATTCAGTACCGTCTTTTTAAAGCCAGTATTGCATTTGTGGTCAAACCTGAGGGCTGTAGCACTCCATGTGTGGTCTAAATTGAACAGCTGCTTGCTACATTGTAGTGTGCTGCTGCTTCAGCTCAGTACCTATCATCTAAACTATCTCCTTTCTAATTCTTTTCTCCACTCTCAAGATTCACTGAAGTTCAAGCCACTTTAGAAACTAATGTATATATATTGTACATTATACTCTGCTTGATTATCCATTGCACTGTTCTTGTTCACTGAAATGTATGTATTCAGTTTTTTTCTATGTAATTAGTCTGAACTATTCTGTTATTACTTACATTTCTGCATTTTTTGTTGGTGAAATGTTTTTTTTTTATTTCATCTAGGCTGATCCTAAAATTGGTCAATACTGATATGTGCACTACCCCAGTATACAAATACAAATGAATAAAATGTATGTGATGTAGATGTTTGCGACTGTGAACATGTTAACATGGCTTGTTTATATAAATATATGTTTGCCTATGCCTTAAGTGATAATTCAATAAAGGTGTTAAAAAATAAAGCACATACATACTTATAAGTTCCTATTGTATTTAAAAGGATGGTAATAGTTATACTGAGACTAACTTTCAATGTGGTTAGTGTATATAAAGTCCAGGGTTATGCCATTTTCACCTATTCTGAAGTACATTGATATCAGAGTTATTTCATATGGGGTGTTAGAGGCATATTTGGTGAGTGCAGGCTGTAACCCCTCTCTGCTAAAGTATTTTACTCATATCAGAGTGATTAAGTGTTGGAATGTACTATATTACAGGTGGAGTTGAACTTCATTTAATCTGGTATCACAGTTTCAAGTCTCAGACTTCTACTCCAGAGATGACTGTTATCATTACTGCATTCATCGTTTTCTGAGCTTAAATATAATGATTTTTTTGGAAATTTACATACATTCTGCCATGTATTGTATTGTGAAATTTCTATAAATATTTTAAGAATCAGTTTAGTAATGAAACAGCATAGAGAGAAACGTTCCATATCAAGATATTTGTTCCTTTCAGTTCAATAGTATAAAAATAAATACTATAAATTATCTGTTAAAAACTGAAAGCAGACAAGTGTTAAAATAGATAACCTTTCCTAGTCCATCTTTATTTTCATTTAAGTATATAGTTTCTACTTGTTCTGATTTGTAGAAATCAATAAACAATGAGAACAGTTTGTTGCTTGTAAACTTGTCTTTCTTTTTTACCCGTGTTTCAGAAGTATCTTGTGCCCGTATTTATGCGTTATTTCAGCAGTTTTTCACATTGTGTTGCAAACTGGTCCTGTATGACAACTACTGTATCCAGTGTCTTATCTCACTGACTTTCTCCCCAGACTTCCCACTTTTGACGGTACAGAACTAGTGATCTTTTGCATTTCTATTCCTCTAAACCCCTTTTAATCCATTCTACATGAATCTAACTGATACTTCAGTTACTCTTTCTGATTTCTGAATTCTGTACTTTAGAAATAGGTGAAAAAGTACTAACACCATTGTTGTTATTCTTCAAGATTTTCTTCCTTTTTGCCTTTAAATGTAACTTTTCCTTTGAAAACAAGTTTTGCCTTCTTATGCCTTCTTCATAGCCCATTCTCTTCTCATTCCCAGCTCTCTTTGTCAGATATTATATCTATTCTTTTCTTTTCCTGATTGTTCTGAGCACAGAGAATGTCAGTGAGAGACAAACACTGACATTTTCAATCTCTCTCAATTTTTTTTCAAAAATTCATCAGTTTTATCAGCTGAGCACGAACTTCCAAAACACTGTTCTCTGCCACATCATTGGTGTTCTTGTTTTTAACAATGTATTGGACACAGTTTTCTTTGTCCCTGAAGCCATGCATCAGAAATGTTGAGTCAGTAACTGTAAATCTTGGTTTATACACTGCTCATCTTTTAGAGACCTGCTCACTGTCCTCAATCCTTATTCCCCTACGGTATAATTCACCGTAAATTACCTCTCTTGACTCTACTTTGTTCTCTATCTTTTTTCCCTAATTTATATTATTGTTCATTACTTAGTCTCTTATTTCAGTATGTTGTATCTGCCCCTTTCTGTATAAAACCCTTCATTTCTTTTTATGCTCTTTAAATTAATTTTATTATGCATGGCTGTTGCTATTTTACAACCCCCTCTTCTCTTTACTGTGTATTATCCATTCTGCTCTACACTTCTCATTGGTCTCCGTATTTCCTTTGTTTTACTAACCACTTCCATTTTCACAGTTTTTCATACACCAGTCCCCAGTGCACATTACATATGTTGTAACTTTTATCACTTATAACTTAAAATATTTATTGTTGCATTATAATTTTAACCAGTTAATTTCTGCTCATTGCTGTGTTTTCCCATGATCCCTTTCTTTTATTTTGTCATGTTTCTTCATTTTAACATTTTCTACCTCTGTGTATTCTTCTTCCTTTTATTTTTCATATGATCCTTTCCTGTATGGTACATGTTTCCTGACTGTATCCATTTTAGCTCTTACAGATCGTTGTTCTTGTATTTTTGCTGTTTGCTACATTCTGACATTTACTGTCTAGGTCCTCATTTCTTATTATACTCTTGTTTCTCTTTTCTTTATCTGTTTCAAGTTTCCTGTCATACTTAAAACATCATTTCCATGTCTATTTAACTATTATGATCAAAGATTTTCAACTTTATATCATCAAAAATGAGCACAGAAAGCAAGATTTAAATCTCATAAATTATTCATATGCACTAAGGCCAGGAATCGGAAAGATAAGCACCAGCAGTAAACCCTTCTTTACCTCTGGCAGAAACCTTTTTCAGTTCTTAGACACCCCTATAGCAGAGCTTACCTTGAAGAGGACATAAATGCAGAGAACAGTGTTTTGAAAGTTCATGCTCAGCTGATAAAAACTGGCCTGCCATAAATGCTAATAAGGTTTTCTGGGGATGTGGTATATGGTGATTAACCATGCGGTCTTCACCCAGAAATGCCTGTAGCAAGTGCTTAACATAGCCAAACAATTCATAGAACAACTCAGCTGCTTAAATCCTTCCCACCAGCCATGGAAATGAACTTAGACAAACACATTCACCTATTATTTTTAATGGGTGAGATCATGTTAGAGTTAATTGCCTAGGAGTGTACTGGTTAGGCTGGTGTTGGTGTGTGTGTGTGTGTGTGTGTATGTGTGTGTGTGTGTGTGTGTGTGTGTGTGTGTGTGTGTGTGTGTGTGTGTGTGTGTGTGTGTGTGTGTGTGTGTGTGTGTGTGTTTGTGTGCGCGCATGTGTGTGCATGTGTGTATGCATGTGACTGCTTATGTGTTGGTATGTAGCAGTATGACTGGTGTTGGGTGAGTTCCTGTGTGTGTGTGTGTGTGTGTGTGTGTGTGTGTGTGTGTGTGTGTGTGTGTGTGCATGTGTTTATGTGTGTGACTGCTTATGTGAGGGTATGTAGCAGTATGACTGGTGTCGGGTGATTGCCTTTGTGAGTGTGTGTGTGTATGTGTGTGTGTGTGTGTGTGTGTGTGTGTGTGTGTGTGTGTGTGTGTGTGAGTGAGCACTCATGTGTATGTCTGCCTGGGTGGGTGGGTGGTCGCAGTAGGGAGTAGTTAAGGGGTAGGTAAGGTAAGCACATTTGTGTGCGTGTGTGTGTGTGTGTGTGTGTGTGTGTGTGTGTGTGTGTGTGTGTGTGTGTGTGTGTGTGTGTGTGTGTTTGTGTCTGTGTTGGAGGGTTACTACTATACCTCTAAACTCTTCTTGATTGATGAGCAATTCCATCTGTACTGGGGAGGCACTAGACATTAGGGACACTCATTATCCTAATCCACTTAAAAAGGTAATAGCATAGAATTGTGAAATATGGATAGAAAAAATTATGAAACTGTAATGTTAGGCATTACCAGACAAAGCTGGGCACAGCATTAGGCAATACCAGGGAGTCTGTCAGCATATTATTCTAATCCACTTAAAAAGTTAATAGAGCAACAGGTCTTTCATCCAGATGCATTTAGTGAACACTATGAAGAATGAAATTCTAATGCCTGGCATTATTAACTGGCTGTAATCATTTGTGATCTATAAGGTACTATGAAATGTTTGTGGCATGGCAACATCATGGATATTGTTTTAAATCAGGGACAAGTACGAGGAATAGTGGTTTGTGATGTGTGTAAGCATGTGGGAGAATGAAGCATTGGCCATGAGCAGTGATTACCACAAGGGTAGCTGCAAAAGACATGCTAGCTCTTATGATAATCATCAAAAGATTGTGAGACATGCAAATCATGTGCTGGTATTGAAGTCTTTCCTCATTATGGCTAATATGTCTCTGAATAGCTGATTTCCATGATTGCACTGATTGGCCTTTTTGCCACAGCCTTACCACTTGCAACTGGGCATGTTTCTGAACCCTGCCGTAACAGTATACAAAAGCTGCATTTTATTAGCTAATTAGAACTTGTTCTAAATATGATTGCCCCCCCCCCCTTTCAATCAGAAAACTGTTTTCTGTTACATTATCTACACTGTCTCTTTTGTTGTTTTCCTTTTATACAATATTCTTTCCTAAACCAGTTGAAGGTTCTTTTTCTTACAAAAACATAAACATCTCTTCTTATTTTTCTTGGTAAAATTATACCTTCTCTTCTCGTTTTATAATTGTGATTGGCTCCTTTATGAACCTAATATGTAATTTTTTTCATTTTGCCTTTATATTCCACCTCTTTTATAACAGTATGGCATATTGCCCTGTTATTCAGTGCACGTGTCCTTTTTACCTATCTTATATAACAGTACCAGCACTTTCAGATGTCGTCTAAGGTTTTCATTTGAGCATATGCATCTTTAAAAGAGGTTCTCACTGTCTAAGGACCTGGCTAGTACACAGATTAGCAGAAGTTCTCACAGTCCAAGGGACACAGAGAGCAAACAGATTTTAATGATATGTTTCATTTTGATCTACTAGAACTAAAACAAAGTGCCATGAAGTTTTCATCATTCTCTAAATGTTTCTGTGATTATCTCTGTCTCTCATTTTCTCTGGCCTGCATCTTTGTTTTAATAAAGTAAGTCACACAAGTATTTGTGTTACATATTCAGAATGGATAATCTCGCCTCCTTGTGCTGTACTTGCTATTATCTTTCGCATTCAGTTCCTTTAAAAGCATTGCAATCACAGCAACTATGCGGAAATCAAAGGCATCCCCAACCTTCATTGCTTTGTGTTGTGAAGCTGTCATCTAAAATATATCCAAGCAGCTGCTAATTCAAGTGTTTTTAGAAAGTGACCCTCCCCTCCCCGTGTTTAACTTCACATTCCAGAGAAGCACATATGAAAATATTTTTCCTAGAGAAAGGCAGTCTCTGTTACTGGAACCAGTAGAATATGCTAACATCTGTTATTTCTAAATTACTGAAGCCTGATACAGCAGACTTTTATGCATTCATACTTTATCCCCATACTCCAATAATCTTGGCACTTTATTTACACTAATAATATATGCTTTCCTTTTAAAGCTTTTAAAATAAAATTGAAACAGATGTTCCTGAGATGACAATACTTTCCGAACTGCTTTTGTATATTTACTCATATTCTGTATTATGCTACAGTGATTTGTAGCAATATAAAGTCTAGCGCCTAGACTGAAGAATTCTCTCATTCCCATGTTGTCAGACTTTGTGCCTCAGATTTAATTCTGTCTGTAATACAGACATGATTTATTGCATGGTACTCCACCACTGTAGCAAAAAGCCGCACCTTGCCATTCTGTATTACTTTATTTTATTCTTTCTTGTTATACTATCTAAACAATATCAGAAAGCTAATCACCGATCTTTAGTAAGAAGGATGTTTGAAGACAAAATATCCTCTATAATGAAAGAGTGTCAAATAGTTTTGAAGACCCTGGCCAAATCCTAGAAGACAATATTCACAGACTTGTCTTCATTTTATGCCTGTGTGACCTTCTCAAAAAAACCTATAAAGTTAAATTAAATAGGCATATTCTGTCTTTCACAAGTGCAAACTGGTTTGGGTCAAGATTTTGTAAACTACCAATATTCCTGTTTTTGAGCTTTGTGATTACATGTTTCTTTATTTTAGAAATGATATCGGTAAGGCTCACTGATTTGCAGTTCCATTTGCGGAGGGATACCATACTGGCTGTTCTTCAGGTTTTGGATGCATACCCAGTGGAGAAGCTAATACTCAATAGATCTGTTGAGGAGTTAGTGAAACAGTGTTTCATACTAACACACCAACACCCAGGTATGTTTTCTGGATCCACAGGGAGGGAGAAAGCAATGATAGAAAAGGGGGAAAGTTTAATCTCCAATATTTAGGGACTTGTCCACTAGTAGAATTGCAATGTTCTTGAGGTCAGTGTGGGCTAGGAAAATGATTTTATTAGAACAGCTGAGTATTGTTTCTAATATTCTTGATGTAGTAAAAATGTTTTATGTTTGTCCTTGAATGATGTGGCAATGTTTATTTAATGTTGCAGATTTTGATCATTCACCATAGTTCTTTATACTTTTGAGTTTACTTTACTCATGGGGAAATTTAGGTCTACTCTTTAGGGCCAAAAGTTTCAAAGATTTTTGTACTTAAACTTATTACATGTGTGTCAGATGAAAATATATGTCAGTGCTGAGACTTAGATGGGAATAGACACCAGTCATGCAAGGTGGTACTTTAGCAAAGGAATACTCTTGTCGATGATGCAGCACTTATTGCTTATTTGGTCATCAGCTAGTTGTGGGAAGTTACCAATAGATAAATCCTTGAAGACAGCAAGATCTGAGAGCATATGGGGCTAGATTCTTACAGAAAACATTGCAGCACTGTGGTCTGATTTCAGAAGTGATGGGGTAGCAGTAGCTGAGGACCATAAAGTGATCTTACTAGTAAGAGACATTTAAACCTAGTAGGATGGATACTATCTGCTGCAAAGACTTTGCTTTAATGACATTCAGAAACTACTGTGGATATTTGTTGTTTGCAGTGTATGTTTCTCAACTTATGAACGGGTAATTAAAATCTCTTAGAACGATTGTGTTAGGTTGAGTAATTAGAAATCACAGTTTGGTAAGGAGGTCATCATGGGTTGCAGGGGTCATGGAGAGGTTTCTGTAGCTGGCAATGATGTGCTAGATTATACAGGATTTCTAGGCCGTTTAATGATTCATAAGTCGCTGTGTTTGCAAATGCGTACAGATATTCTCCCACCCTTAATAACCATGCTCAGCAGAGGGTCTAAATGACTGGCAGGTAGAGAAGGTGTGCTTTCCCTGGATTCTTTATATATATATATATATACATATATATATATATATATATATATATATATATATATATATGTATATGTTTCCAAGGTTCTTGATTGCTTTTAGGATGGGCAACATTTTGTTTAGGTTTCTAGCACTAAGTAGTGCCACATTGGTATTAGCTTGGTCAGAATTTAAGTTGCTAGGCATAGCAGACTGATTATTCCTAAAAAAAGGAACTATGATAATAGATCATGTGCCATGGCCTGTTCTGAGATGAGTTGTGCAGGCCATCCTAAGCAAAGTACATAGCAATGCCGAGGATATCCGCCAGCCGATATCCATTACTCCCTCCCAGATTGTCACCAGTTATTGGGTCACTTGTTGCCATTAATGAAGTTATACTCATACTGCAACATTGCAGTGATAGCAGGACACTGTTCAAGACCAACTGGTTCCCAGCCTCATAAACAGACAAGTAGAATTCAGCTGTGCCCCTCTTCATATCTTACAAGCTGGAGCATAAAGGTCATTCACTCCTACATGTGCAGTGACAAGATCGTATTCATAATTGTGGTGAAGGGATATAAGAGCATTGGTCAGATAGTTTATTGTGCACCTGACAGCTGACATTAACTCTCTCTCTCTCTTTCTCTGTCTATGTGTGTCTTTGCTCATCATTAGAGTTGTGTCTTAGTATGTCTAACTATTGAGTCAACAAGGACAAGGATGTTGTCTTGTGTAACATTACGATGTAGTTACCTTAAATACTTCTGCTATATATATATATATATATATATATATATATATATATATATATATAGATCTACTTAAGTAGACTGTAAGTTCACATACCTGACTTTCAGTTAGCTCAGACAAAAAGGCCAACAACCGCAGAACACAAACATCCTGGAACATCGACTTCCCAATCCAGGTAAATAACCGCTTGGCCATCCTGAAAAAAAGTAAAACCGAAGGAAAGTAAACCCACATCCCCCCTATGTGGGCAGCTGTGCCCCCACCCCCTAACTAAATAAATAAATACCAACTCCAAGATCGCACTACTGCACTACCGCAGGCATAAGGGGCAAAGTTCCACACGGTGGTCAAGCAGTTACTTACCTGGAGTGGGAAGTTGGTGTTCTAGGATGTCATTGCTCTACGGTTGTCGGCTTTTTTATCTTGGCTAACTGAAAGTTGGGTAAGTGAACTTTCGGTCTACTGAAGTAGACCCATATATATATATGTGTGTGTGTGTGTGTGTGTGTGTGTGTGTATATATATATACACACACACACACACACACACACACACACACACACACACACACACACACACACACACACACACACACACACACACACACACGTCTGTATGAGGAGGTGTGTGGGTGAAGTGAAGGGGAATTTGCTACCCTTCAAAAAGAAATGACTAACACAACATTCACTGGCAGTGGCTTTCAGCGAGTTATTTTCATGCATCAGAACTCACTAAAAGTTTGTAGACTGACATGATTGCTCTCATTTTCACATCCATGGAGCAAATGAGCCAGTCGGTTAATGGGATAGCTGGTGATCATCAGACGTGAGAAGAAAATGCATAAAAAAATATAGAAGAGGAGAGGATGGGACAGGATGATGCAAAGACTTCAGTGGCAGATAAGGGCTATCTGGCTGACTTTGACTGATCATTTCCTATTTATTTGTTAAGCTGTAGATTCTGATTAACCTGGATTTCTTTTTCTATACTTTTCATAGCAATTACATTATTTCTATCCTTTGCATGTTTTAATGCCTTTAGTTTTTATAACCCTGCTATTGCTTCATGAATGCTTAATCATCTGCAACTCTTTCTATGAAATAACATTTTCCCACACCTCCCATGCACTATCTACCTATCTGCTTCCTCCTGGGTTGTTATGTTCTTGGTATTTTCAGCTAAAATGTGGCTCCAACTTTGTATAGTCACTTGAAGTACTTTTTTTTTTTTCATGCTCCCTGTATCATGACTGCAATAATACATGCAGTATGCTCTTCTGGCCTCTCTTAAATATATTTTCTGGTGTAGAATATCTACTATTTGTTTCACTCTTGTGAACTGCCTCTGCCTTTGTTTCATCTGTGCCCATATAAGAAAGGGTCATCAGAACTGTAGACAGTAATATATGATAATATCTTCTCAGCTATTCATATGTATGTGTAATAAAGTGCTGTGTAGTAACAGCAATGCATCTTTCTTGGAATCATGGTGTTCTTTTAGGCTACCTTGCTGTTTTTAGTTCATTTGATGTGAGTAACTTCATTGCCTTCCCTTTCCAGGTAGCTTGCTGCTCTGCTCTTGCATATTTTTTCCTCTCCTCATGTCTTGTTTTTTGTTGTCAGGTATGTTATATGGCATTTTTTATTGAACTTAAAATATCGCGCTTAAGAAAACATCTCAAGTGATGCTTTGCTATTGCAGCTTCTGTCTAAATATTCCAGATTTGATGTATTAGATTTTAGCATGAGGCTTGTATTAGCAGGACTGTCTATAACTTTGGTTAGGTTTCAATTACTTCAGATGCTGGTATGAACTTCCCACTGCTCATGTGCATAATATTAAACCAGTTTTATTACTAAATCAGATATCTGATAGTAGTTTTTAATACCTCTGTAGATATACATAGTATTTTGTTAGGACATGCCAAGGTTTTCGTCTACAATTTATTATGGAGCAATGAAAGAATTATAATCCAGGTGTTTTCCAGATTGTGTGGGTGATAGTGAATTTAGGACTCCTGAACCAATATCCTGTTATAATGTTACATCTGCCTCCTCAATGGTATGGTTATTGATATTAACATAACTTGAAATAATTCAAATTCAGGAGCAGTAGAAGATGAAATCCTAGGCAGCAGACCTCTTTTATATGTATTCGGTCTGTACTCAGCTATTAAGTTTATTGATTGGCAGGTTTATTGGCTGCGGATGTGGAATGAATTATTCTTCAGTGTTATTTCCAGAAATAACCAGAAGACATATGAAACAGTTCAGTTGAGGACCTCCTTATTGGCCTTTGTAGTGGCACATTCAATGATGATATTTGTTATCAGCGTCAGTGGTGAGCATGTACAACCAACACAGTATTGGTTGGACTGCATTTACAGGATCATGTGACTACATAAGCTGCAATCCCAGTTAACTGCATATATTAAATTATATCTGTGAGAACATCTGTTGTGTTAAATTATATGTACCGCAGGACAAAGAGTATACTAAATAGTCTATGTTTAACTTCCTCTGATATACCTGAATTTTCTCTAGCACAGATGTAGCCTACGTTTTTGCATGCAGCTTTGCTCACCCTAAGACCAGTAGGATGCTATACTCCACCAGACATATTCTGTAGTTTGCCCTGATGCTGTGGCATACAAAACCACTGCCGCTATCATTTTTGTGTTGCCATATATTACCTAGGAACTGGTTCTTAGCTTCATCAGGCTATGTAACTGATAGCGTCACATGTATGAATAATACAGAGAGCCAAACTAACAACAGTTTGGATTTATAGAGTTCATGTATCTATAGACTGTATATATTTAAGATTAAAGGGTGGAACACATCTGTAGGAGAAAAAAAATTATGTCATGAATAGCAGAAGTATTGATTAACAGACCCATTTTACTGACAGTTGTTTAGTGTATGTTTCCCACAGTTGTTTAGAAAACGTTTCCTACATTTGCTCAGGTGTTTTAATTTTGAGCATTATCTCAGCATGCAGTCATTCATCCCCCCCCCCCCCCACCAGGGTATAGTTCAAGCAGACACAGATGTTTATCTGGCAATATATGTGCAAAGCATCCATTTCCCACCAGTGGAGGGCAACATGCTTTTTCCTTGGTTAAGTTTGATGCAGGTAAAGCAATCAAACTAATGACAGAGACAAAAATAGAGAAAAAAGAAATAAAAAGCAACCATTTCATGTAGTTGATGTCCCAACATTACAAAAATTATATGACATTATCATGAACTACATGACAGCTAAAAGTGTAATATTATAGCAATAACCCACGCCTGGGTGTGGGTAATGCTGGATTTACCCACGGTTGGTGTGGTTTGGTCATGAGGGCAAAGCCCGAGTGGCCAAACAAAGCCAACCGTGGGTAAATCCAGCATTACCCACACCCAGAAGTGGGTTATTGCTATTATACAATGACATTATTTAAGGAAAAAAAAAATTATTTTTCTTAAATAATGGCATTGTATAATGCCTTCTTGCTGCCCTTCCGCAGCTGTCTGGTATTCTGCGGCAGTTCTGATGTACTGCGCATGCGTATGCCTACGCAGTAAATCAGAGCTGTGGGCAAAAGCAATGGAGAAAGCAAGATCTCTGTTGCTTTTTGCAAACTGTTTCGCTATGTTAAATGGGTTTAACATAGTGAGACAGCGTTTAAAAAAGCAACGGAGAATCTCCGTAGATTTTTTAAAGCTGTCTCGCTATGTTAAACCTATTTAACATAGCGAGACAGTTTTGAAAAAAGCAACGGAGAAAGCAAGATCTCCGTTACTTTTTACAAACTGTCTCGCTATGTTAAAGGAGTTTAACATAGCGAGACATCTTTAAAAAAAACAACGGAGAATCTCCGTTGCTTTTTTTAAAGCTGTCTCGCTATGTTAAACTCTTTTAACATAGCGAGACAGTGTGAAGCAATGGAGATCTTGTGTTCTCCGTTGCTGTTAAAAAAAAGAGTTATAGTAATAGAAAAAGTCCGGGCGACTGGACCTTTTTCCATTACTATAACTCTGATTTACAATGTGCACGCTGACCAATCAGCATGCACGTTTTTGAATATTAATCAGGAGTCGTTGTATAATAAGCTGGTTTTATTAATACATCAGATACTCCATAGTAGTTTTTTAATATCTCAGCAGATACCTACACCAGTGTGTGTGTGTGCGTGTGTGCGTGTGTGCATGTGTGTGTGTGTGTGCGCGCGCACGCGCGAACGTGTGTGTGCGTGCGTGTGTGCGTGTGTGCGTGTGTGTGTGTGTGTGTGTGTGTGTGTGTGTGTGTGTGTGTGTGTGTGTGTGTGTAAATATATGTATCACACAATGGTATATGGCAAAGACTCTCTCATCAACGATGCTTTTCCTTTACTATAACTAATCGATATCCATGTGTGCAATATTTCTTCACAATATACAAAGTTTATTAGATATTGACCACAGTGTTCTGGTTTTAAATTCAGTGCTTGTAATATGATTTTAATAAAAAAAACAAAATATTAAAAAGGAAAATAAGTATCTCACCATCTCAGACCCAGAAAATGTATGTATGTAAATAACAGATACTGTACAGTCAGTGAACATGAAACAATTGTCCAACGATTCAACTACTTAGCTACTCAAATATTTCCCTAAAATTTCCCCAAGGTAACATCTTCACAGGGAAAACCAAATACAAGATAAGAGAAGTACAAATATATTCCTTTCAAATGTGCAAACATGCAATAGGCTGTCAATTAGTTTCAAATATTATTGCAAATTTAAAATACCAATCATTCTAATCAAGCCCCTGGTGAGACATGCAAACTTTTGCTCAGTTAGTCTTATCAATGGTAAGTTCAGAAAATAGAAACATTTCATTATCAAGTGCTGAGGATCTAGATAGACAATTGTTTTATCAACTGGGAAGGAGTGTAAGAAATTATAAATAATAACCACTTTCATATATAACAAGATACTATGGTTTGACCTAACCCAGTAACTAGTTATCTATTTATAGTCCAATAATGCTAACTATTTGTGGTTAGAGCTGTGGATTTCAAAAAATGTATAGCTAGAGAATATCACAAGTCTTTGTTGAGAATGGTATGTTTATTTTCCTTCTATAATTTGTTTCTGGCATTGAATTACAATGACTGTGTAAACCAAAGAACAGCTGCACCAACATGCATAACCACAAAGTGGCTTTACATGAAATGAGCAGTTCTGAATACTTTCTCATTCAGTATAATCCATTCACACATCATACCCACGAACAGGCCCCATACCAGTTAATGCCTGCAGATGATAGCATTCTTTCACACTGGGCTCAGTTGTTCAGAAAGTAAAGCTATACATTGGCTGGGGAGTAGCACATCCTCACGATTCACACCTATTGCATCAATAAACACAGATTAATATATAATTTCTGTTTGAGTTATGGGATATTGTAATTTGCTCCAACTATTTCAATGTTTCAATTTTTCTTAAATCACAGAGTCTAACCATATCAGATGCACAGACATGTTTTTTTTATAAATAAATATATTTATTGCTTTAAAAAATATTCCAGTGACTGCACTATGTTGCTTATAAAATGTTACTTCCAGAATTTCAGAATTTGTTTTGATTTAATACTGTGTGACTCTGAGAAAGTCATTTTGCCAGACAATATTCCTGGGTTACTCCTAAAAGGGAACCATTTGTCCAGTTGGCCTACCTAGTCAGCAAATAGGTAAAACATGTACCTGTATATAACTCATAGTTGAAAATAATTAAGAATCAATAATTTCATAATATCACACACATGCACACTCATATATGTAATATGTTTGTATGTATGTATATATATGCAGACATACCTGTTGAAAATAATTATATCACCCTGTGCGGGAAGCATTAATAAGTTCATATGTTCATGGGTTTATTCTAAGCTAATGACCAACAAGGTCTTTACAAGCCTAGCCATGCAACCCAGCCCAGTTTTGTCCCTGAGTTCCCTGAATGCCTATATGGTGGGGTCTTTTATTAAAGAAGCAGCTAAGAGGGATCCTTTGAAACACATATAAATCCATCCAGCATGTTCTGTTTATGTCACAGGCAAAGTTCATGTCCTTGGATCTAGAGTTTCCGGTGCTGTTTTGTAGATTTGAGCTGGATCAGACATTCTATGCTAGGTATAGAGCGCATTTCAGTAACTTGTAGGAGACTGAATGCAGACATAGGACCCTAAGGTGATCTGTGTATGACAGGGTATTCATACCCTGGATTCTCCTGGTGAGGAACTTTTGAGGATGTTCCATCTGTTGCAAATGCCTGGTTAGTTATATGCCAAAGGGCAGTGCACTTAATGAAGGGTCTGATAAGGGCTGAGTAGAGTGGTGCTACTTCCTTGCACCTGGACGCCATACTCTTGCTTATGGGTTGGGTGACATAGAATGATTTTCTTACTATCTTGACTACATGTTAGTCGAACACCAGATTACTGTCTACATATGTTTCCAGATTCCTAACTATTGGGTCAACTCTTAGGGGTGCTTTATCAGTGAAGTAATTAGTTTGGGCGGATGGTTTCTCTATGGACATTTTAATCTGTGGTTTCACACCAGTCATTTTTGTTGTGTTAGACCCTCTTGTAGGGTGTTGGTATCATGGTGAGAATCTATGATAGTTCCCAGTTTACAGTCATGTGCATATGTGGTGAGCCAGAGACTTTTGACATTAGCCTTGATGTCTCAGAAGTATGTGCTTAACAGAAGTGGGCCCAAGACGGTGCCCTGGGATACTCCTCTGGTCACTGGTCTCTTGATGAAGGTATTGTCATGTATCTTGACTTTTTGGGTCCTATCTAGGAGCCAACTGGAAACCCAGTGAGTTATGTAGGGATTTATGCATAGTTCTGTGAGTTTCTCAACAATACCTGAGTGGGATGTTGTATTAAATGCCTTGGCCAAGTCAAGGTAGGTGGTATACAACATTTTCCCTTAATCAATAACCATGGTGACCCTCTTGAAGAAGTCTACTAGGTTAAGTAGGCAAGACCTTCCCTTAACAAAGCCAAACTGTGATGGGTCCAGTACCTGTAGATTTCCAATGTCCTTGTTGATCATTTGCATGAAAGTTCATTCCATGGCTTTGCATATTAGACTTGTCAAACTGATGAGTCTGTAGTTCCTGTGGTCATTTGATGGTCCACCACTATGAAGTGTGATGACTGTTATAGCCCTCCATTCACCTGGCATGTAACCTGTTTTGAGGCTGTAGTTAAAAAGTCCCTGAAATGGTCATACTAGGTCATGTTTTAGGCTATTTAGGAGGCAACTGGGGATATTGTTGGGGGCCAAATGAAGCAATGATTTTGGCATTAGCGAGCACCTTTAGGACCTGCTCCTCTCTGATGGTTGGGGGGATATACTAGAAGGGATATTACAGGGGTAGTAGGAGGGAATGGGGTGAAGCTATAGATTTGCTATGCACCCTGGTCAGTGAAGGTTGTGCCATTTACCACAAGTTCTGCATACTGCTGAGTATAATCTTTAAGGTTTCTGTCATAGCTGAAGAAGGCCTTGTGATTGTCCTTAGCCTGGGAGGTTATTCTGACCTTGTAATTGGCCTTGTTAGACATTATTGGACTTCTTAGTTTTTTGTTTAGTTAAATTAAGCTCTTGTCACTTTAAGAGTTGTTATTTCAGATTTTGGTCATGACGTTTTTATTTTGTTATATAGCCTGTTAAGGTAAGCATTCCACCAGTGGGGTTTGTTTTTGTTGTTAGATCTGGGCTTACTTCTGATAGGTATGGCAGCCTCAATGCAGGCCTTTACATGTTTTTACAGGGCTTCAGTAAATAATTTTGCATAGGTAGCTGTATTCTCAGAATTTGGGGAGCTGTGAATATTGACAACTGTTGCTGGAATAGTTACTGTTATGGGTTTAGTTGGATTTTCCAGTTTGATTTTTATTTTTAGGGAGACAGCTTTGTAATCCAACTTCACCAATGAGGATGTGAAGTGGGGGGGGGGTGCAGCACTCTCCCATGTTGGAGAGTTTAAGGTCCAATATTTTTGATCCTCTGGTTGCAGAGTTCACTATCTGATCCAGGATGTCTGTGTTGATGAATTCTAGGAAATGTTGTGCCTGTGAGTTAAAGACATTGTGTTTCCCAGTCTATAGGGCGGTATTTAAAGTCACCTATGAAAAGGGTATATGGTTGGAGATGAGTGTCTCTCATAGGTCTAATTAAGAGTTGTGAGTTTTGTGTCATTGAGGGTGACCTGTAGCTGGCAGGTCACTGTAAGGAACCTTGTCTAAAGAGACTTGAATGTGGATGAACTCCAGGGGGTCATCCTGCTTAACCAGCATATTGTATTTGCTACTAAGATAGATCAAGATGCCTCCAACTTTATCCCCTGTCTGTACTGCTGTTGGCCTAAACGTGTATAAAGCACTGCAGCCTTTCTATAGCTTTAAACCAAGTCTCAGTAAGAGCACAGATGTCTACATTCTCCAGCGTGAGGAAAGCTTATACAGTTTGAGGTTTGTTGTTTAGGCTCCCAGCATTGAGCAATAACACCTTAAAGTTGCTTTGAGTTTTATTTATTTATTTATTTATTTTTCTGTGTTGGTAGTTTTGCCATTTTGAAGGCTCTCTCTAAGGAGGTGGATAAAGTTTTAGCCAACATGCAAAAGCCCAGCAGGACAAGACATCCTTCACAAATCAAAGTCGTCTGTTAACTATGTCCTATCATGCTGCTAGATACTGAATTCCCTGGGAGTGACACCAGAAGCTAAGCTAGTTATTAAAACCAGTCATTTTCTTTTTATACTGTGTCATCATCCTTGGTGAAGGTAGAATGCTGCTCAAAGGCATGTACCTGTCTGTTCAGACAGATTCACAATATCTCTTTTTGCATAGTGCAGTGAGGTATGCCTCAGGTCATTTACACCCACAAAGAATATGATTGAATCATATTGGTACGTCTAGTGTAGTGATGGGAGTGTGTGTGATATTGCAGATTTTTCATCCAGACAGACAACTAACCTTTATCTTCTCCTTGTCAATCCTAGTGAGCCATATCTGTGTGTTGTACAATATAGTCTCCTATCGCAAGAGTACTAGGAACTGTTTACTTGCTTTTTGGGATTTGTTCTTAGGGGATCATTGGGTATAGGTTTATGTGTGGTGCTAGCTGTTGCTTTTGGTGTGCTTTAGTGATTTCTGGGTGAAGGTATTGCAGTTTGATGTCTTAGGAGGGCATTGAGTTTTGGAGAGGTTTCTTTTAAGTGTTTCAGCATATGAAGGTCTTTGTGTGTGGTTAGTTGTATGTTTGAAGGATGTAGTGTGGGTGTCTTGACAACCTTGTTTGTAAGAGAGATTTTTGTCTCCAAAGAAGTTATGTATGTTTAGCTCTCGCATACTGTGACAGTTTCTTAAAGGATTAAAAGGCTGCCTGAGTACATGAGACAATTGCTACATTGTCTCAGCATGCCATATCAAGCTGGCCACAGAGACATTAGGAAATTGCAAATCCATGCTGTCAAGACCGTTATTAGGCTTGGGCTATAATAGTTTAGGGACTTGGTTTTACTGGGGTCACCTGAATGGTGTAAAGGGTGAAGGCTAGATGTTAGTGTTATGATTTTAGTGCTGTTTAACACTCAAACTATATGCCCTAAGTTTAGCTTCATGAAAAGCTTGCTTGTCTGTGTTACAAGTAAAAATCCCAAGTACTTTCTTTATAGGTTTGCTAATATATAGGCTACTGCTAAATGCCAATGAGCTATGAACAAGTCAATGAAAATGAAACTAATTTATAGCAAATAGAAAAAAGGTGAAAACTAACTCCCATGCCCCCTTGCTAATAAACAACTACACTTTGAGCTCCCTGGAGTGCCTCCCAATTCAGAGAGATAAGGTAAAGACCTTATGCTTCAAGCTGAATGACCCTGAAACTTCTTAATGTAAAAGTACAGCAAAAATATCTCTCATATACAGATTAAAACCCAACTAAGTCCCCAAAAAGCCTTCTGGCTGATGAAACTTTAAGCCTTTCTGTGTGTACCTTTCTACTCCCACTAGAATTGCAGTCAAAGCCTTCTTAAAAACACACTTTAATTAGCCAGAAGTGGAAATGTATCAGAAATGAGTCAAATAGCTAGCAACAACAAGTAATTCTCACTTTAGACCTCCTTGTGTATTTCCTCAGCTTGGACGGACTAGGCTACTTTTATATTTCCACAAAAATTGCGGTACCATCCTATCTAATGTAAAAACACACTTTAGTTAGCCAAAAGGTGAAATGGTAATGAAAACAAATCAAATAACTAGCTACAACAAGTAATTCTCACTTCCCTGTGCATTTTCCAACTTGGATAGACCAGGCTACCTTTCTACCCCCACTAGAATAGCAGTCTCAGTATTCTTAATGTAAAACAGACTTAAGTTAGCCACAAGTGAAATGGTGCCAGAAACAAGTCTAACAATAGCTACAAGTAATTACAAGGTGATTCAAAGGCAGAAAAGCCAGCAATGAGGAACACACACACACACACACACACACACACACACACACACACACACACACACACACACACACACACTCGCACACTCGCACATGCACGCACGCACGCACACACACACACACACACACACACACACACACACACACTTTAAGGCAGTTTCAAAGTACATTAATAGCCTTAAGGGAGGGCCTTCCCAGTTTCTTCTGTCAGTAGCTACTAAAACAGGCCGAGGGAATGGGACTGGAAGGAGCTCGTAGACCCATACAGAAGATGATTCTGGGAGGATCTTCCAAGGCCAGATAAACAGTAGGCATAGGCAGCTCAATAGCCTCCCAGTATAAAAGCACAACAGGAATAGGGAAGGTGGGAGAGAAACACATTCAGGAAAAACACATAGGCCCAGCACAGAATCCAAAAATGGAACATATAAAATGCCTTAAATGATTACATTTAACTTTAGATAAAAAGCAAACAAAACACAAAACTGATTTAAATGGTAAGATACGTGCAATTATAAATGTAGTTTAAATGTACTCCCCTGGATGCCAAATGTAGTCCAAATTTCCAACAGTCCCAAGACAGAGGTGGAAGACTGCTTTTTTAATGTAAAATCCCATGAGGGAAGGCTGGGTTAATTACCACAGGCTGTAGCTACAAATAGTTAGAACAAATTCAGAAAAACCCCTATGCCCAGAACAGAAACCAAAAAACAATGTAGACTATAAATATGCCTTAAATTATTAGCTTTGACTTCAGGTAAGGAGCAAACAACACACAAAACTGATTTAAATGGTAGGATAAGTGTAGTTAGGTATGTAGTATAAATGTACTTCTCTGGATGCAAAATGTAGTCCAAATGCTTTATTATCAAGCCTCCAAGTTTTCAGCAGCTCGAAGACTGTGATGGCAGACTGTTCACATAATGAAAGATACTGGGGTGTGGGAGCAGGGTTAATTATCACAAGCTCCTGTTACAATTACTTACTGCAAATTCAGAAAAAAAAAAACAGCTGGACTCAGCACAGAAATCAAAAAGCAATCCAGACTATAAAAATGCCTTAAATTAATAGCTTTAACGTCAGATAAGAGCAAACAATGCACAGGACTGAATTAAAAGCAAAACTGCACCAAACTTACACAGCCAAAAATGTTTATTAAATAAACAAAACAAAAGCAAACGTGGGCGCTTTCATGACTACTACTGTTGCTTCATCAGACAAAACAAACATCTGTACATCTAGTTTATATATGACATGTTAGCAGTCAGCTGGTGCTTGCATACAAATCAGATGTAACTCATAAAAACCTTAATTTTAAAAACAACTGTAAAATATGTCATGACGAAAACACTTATTCTCTGTAAAAATATATACAATAATCCCTATCAATGCATAAAAAATAAAATATATGTATGCATATATAACATAAAATATATATATGCTGTCCCTGTCTCTCTCAATGCTTGAGACGACGGGACTTCAGAAAAGGTTTCAAAGATGTTAAGCCATTAAGACCAGGGTGTCTTTCAGCATTCAATAAGAGAATCCATTTCTGCTCAATGCTTTCAGTGTGATTCTCTATATCACCCCCCCCCCCCCGTATACTCGGATGTATTACTCGAATAACAAAAAACGTAAGTGTGTGCGTGCAGTCTGTTTGCTTTACATGATTGGCTAGGGCATTGCTTTCTTTACAATTATTAATGTCCGTAATATGTTCAAGGACCCTATCTTTAAACATTCTATTAGTTTTGCCCACATATAAAATACAAAACATTTCTGACAAAAAGAAAAGTATACAACATTTGTTGTTCGACTATTCAGCATAACTCTTGCTTCTAATAGTAAATTGTCATAGGGGATGTGTGAATACTGTGTTGTTGTAAATGTGCTGGCATGCAGAACACCGTCTGCATGGAAACGTGTCAGTCCGCATAGACTGGATTGATCTACTTACACTCGCTTTGTTACAGAAATATTGTTTCAGGGACTTGTTGTTCCTAAAATAAAAAGATGGAAAATTTCCAGTCTTTTCCATTAGTCCTGGTACCTCCTGTAATAAATTCCAAATTCTTTTGATGATAGAGGTATATTCATTCACATCACTAGAGTGTTGAAAAACAACTGTAAACTTAGCATTGGCTGGAGCAGAGCCGTCTCCATTTTCACTTTGTGGGGCATTTCTCAAATATGGTCTACATCTACTACCCCTTAGTGCCCATACCTCATCTATGGTACTCTCGATTTCTTTCATCGAATAACTCCTGTCCAAGAACTCGTTTCACTATTTTGAGTGCCACTTTTGCTTCCCCATCATTATTATGTAATCAAAGCATCTTGTAAACTTGCCCCTTTAGCACATTTCTAGGAATGTGCCTGGGATGCATGCTTGTTTTATGCAGCAGAGCATTTTTCTAGTTGGTTTCCTATATATGCTACTATCAAGTTCATTCAAATCTGACTTCCTAACCATCACATCCAAAAAATTAATCTCAGTCATTGAGCATTAATAAGTAAATCTTAGGAAGTTGGTAGTAGTATGCATATAACTAACAAAACTTTCAAGTTCTTTTACATTGGCTTTCCACAACAAAAAATATCGTCCACAAATCAGACATACCATAGAATCTTTTCAAAAAAGACATTAGCTTCTGACAGAAGAAAGTGCTGTTCTCAGCATACCAAAGCTAGGTTGATGTAGTTATTGGCACAAGCAGTGCCCATAGCCACTCCAACTTTCTGGAGACAGAACTCATTTTCAAAAACAAAAACATTGTTTTCCAGTATAATCTCCAGCAAACTGCAAATAAGTTGAATCCTATCATTATCATAACATCTATTTAGGGTAAGAAATTCCCTGATCATATCAATGCCCCATGTGTTTGGTATAGATGTAAATAACGATTCAATGTCCATAATAACAAGCATATAGTTACTGTCAATTGTCATTATTCTATTTTGCAATCTTTCAAGGAACATTTTTGTGTCCCTAAGAATCAGGTGGCATCCATCTAATAATGTATGTAGGTTGCCCTCCACAAAAATAGATAATGGTTCAGTACACCATCCCACACCCGAGACTATAGGTCTCATAGGTGGTACACTGATGTGTTTATGTATCTTAGGTAGACCATGGATCCTCGGGATAATACATATATTTTATTTTTTATGCATAGATAGTGATTATTATATATATTTTTACAGAGAATAATAGTATTTTAGTCATGACATATTTTATAGTTTTTTTTAATTAATTAAGGTCTTTATGAGTTACATCTGATTTGTATGCAAGCACCAGCTAACTGCTAACATGTGATATATAAACTAGATGTACAGGTGTTTGTTTTGTCTGATGAAGCGACAGTAGTAGTCATGAAAGCGCTTACGTTTGCTTTTGTTTTGTTTATTTAATAAACTTTTTTGGCTGTGTAAGTTTGGTGCAGTTTTGCTTTTAATTTGGTTTGTTTCTCATTTTCTGCACCTCTCTGTACCCTGAGCCATTCTTATTTACCAATGCACAAGATTGATTTAAATGGTAAGATAAGTGCAATAAAAAATGTAATTTAAATATACTGCCCTGGATGCAAAATATAGTCCACATGCTTTGTTATCAAGCTTCCAAGTTTCCAGCAGTTCCAAGACTGAAATGGCAGACTGCTTGTGTAATGTAAAATACTAGGGGGATAGGCTAGGTTAATTACTACAGACTCTAGTTACAACTAGCTACAAACAATTCAGAAAAATATCTAGGCCCAGAACAGAAACCAAAAACAACAATGCAGTCTATAAACATGTCTTAAATTATTAGCTTTGACTTCAGATAAGGAGCAAACAACAAACAAAACTGATTTAAATTGTCAAGTGCAATTATAAATGTAACTTAAATGGACTTTGCTGGTTGCAAAATGTAGTCCAAATACTTTGTTATGAAGATTCCAAGTTTGCAGAAGTCCCAGTACTGAGATAGCAGACTGCTTGTGTAATGTATATTACATGCATAATAAAATGCTATTTAATAAACCCTAAGCTTATGTAAAGATAGGTAACAAGCCTAGCATCCATAGCCATGTAATGCTTTTGTGTAGAATGTTTATTACTGACTAAAACATATTTTAAAGGAACACCTAGAAGTCATCAAACTACTCATATCTACATAATTTTTATTTCATTAGTATTTTAGTATTAACAAAATCTTCAAAAACTCTCCTTTTTTTGCTGCCTCACTACCTGCTGTCCACTAGTTCCCCACAATCTATTGACCCATTCTTTCCTCAAGGGGTGAAAGATGTTCCCGGTGAGGCAAGAGCTGATTGCGGAGAGATCATCCTGACCGCCACAAGTACATTTTTAGTTATGTGGTCTAACTCTGTCATTGTTGGTGACATGGGTGTCCACATCACAGTGGAGGATGGAGAGATCACCTATTCTTCTAATACAGAAACATGCTTGCTCCCTGACACATCTCTGCAAAGATTACCATATCAGCTTGGGTGAACCCATCCATGACCCTCCCTCCTATAACCTGCTCTCAGAGGACTGGCCTATAATATTCCCTGGAGCAACATCACAACAGGGGAGAAGTTACCACAACACTCCCTCCCAGGCAAACATGCTGTCATAAGTTGTATATGTCTTGCTCACCCCTTCCAGCTTTTCCAGCTTCCTGAGCCATTAATTGATCACAGGTTATGTAGGTCACAGTCATAGTTTTATCCCTCTGTGACACTAAGAAAGCTTTCATCTTTATTTTAGTATGGTTTATTAATTTGCTATTCAGGTAAGCCTACTAGGCACAACTATTCAGAGCCTAACAGATAATCACACTGTCTACCAGCACTTGTAAAGAAAATATCCTTTCTTTCCTCACCATATTCTAGGTCTGTCTTCTTATGGTGAATCTCAATTTTTAACTACCAAAGACCATATATGTACCTTAGTAGGCTTGAACTTAAAGATGGATGGAAACCCATGGTTCAACATAGAACATGTTAAATTTTACTCAAAATTATATACAAGTACTAAAAAGATGAAAAGCCAGTCCAATGAGTTTTTTTACACCATTTCTTGAGTTTTGGTGATGTCAAGTCTGCAGTCACAAAAAGGTTGCTTTTTCATGCAAAATGAATATTGTATTACTACTAATGCAATGACAGCTTGGTAATAATATATTCTGCACTAGTGCTGTGTAGCGCAGCCTGAGTAGAGGTCATATTTTCCTGCTGAGAACTGGGTGTAATGCAAAATGCCAGCTTGTGACAGGGAAAGGCCTATTACCGTTTGCATCTGATACTTGTATATAAAACTCCATATGCCAGTTCTTGAGAATTTCTAAAAAAAACTTACTATGAATTTAATAGAATACTCAGGTAAAACTGTATAAAGTGGTAATTTTGCCATCAAATATTTAAAATCTAGTCCTGACTTTGAAATCACCACTTTTGCAGCTTCAAAATATGAAGTCTGACCCTTGACATCTTAAAACAAAAACAACAGTTTTTTTCTGTTGAAGCATATATGTTTTTTATTTATGATGCAAGAAAATGTCAGCAAAGATATATTCTGAACTAGTGTTTGATAGGTTAACCTGAGCAGATGTCATATATCCCAGCTACAGAAATTAAATATAATACCAAATAATAAGAGCATTACTGTTAAAGGTCCATGGACCCATGCATTTGGTGTTATGTAAAAATGGTGATTTTTCAAAGATACAAAACTCTTCAGAGAATTATAATAGGACATTCACATATAAAATGCACTGAAGATTGCATGTCTACCTTAAAGGGTTTCAGCTTAGTACTGCACTGACTTTCACACTACCACTTTAGTTCACTGCAAAACATAAGCTGCAATTATGGTACATCACAGATGAATAAGTATTTTTTCCTGTCAACTATATATATTTTTCTTTTTTTTTTTTTTGAACTTCTGATAGAAAGCCAAGTTAATAAAGATATATCCTGGACCAGTGCTACATAGGTCACCCTGAGCAGAAGCTATGTACTTCCAAATAGGTTCATACTTACTAGGCTATTGGCCCTAGGGCCTATATAAGCCTAGCCAAAAAGGTACACAGGGTTTCGTCACCCAAGAAAATTATTTTCCTGTGCTACTGTCGAGCAGAGTCACAGAGGTGATCCCTAGGGTGAATTTCCTATTTCCCATCCAATCATCAAGATTTTTCTTGAAGAGTGCTAATGAGGAGCTTTGTTTGATATAGATAGGTAGTTTGTTCCAGAGTATGGGAAGTCTCTGGGACAGGAATCTATCCCTCCAGCATGTTCTGTGTATTGTAGTGACAAAGTTTAGGTTCCTAGTGTGTGTAACTCAGAGGGATTGGGATTTCTTTAAGTGGAGCATATCCAACAGTTCTGGGTTTGACATAGCTTTGTATGTTAGGCAGAGATCAACTAAAGGTGGAGGAGTGTCAATATTCACCAAGGATATTCACACCACCAGGCTAGTTGCCCAACACAATGCGTCTGAAATTCTCCAGGTGAAACTAACACTAGGTAAGACTGCAATCCAAATTGTAGCTTGCTACAGATCCCCCACCATACCCCAAGATTCTCACTACACCTTTCTAAACATACTGGAAAATATTAAGCCAGAACCAAACACCCTAATACTGGGTGATTTTAACTACCCTGCCATTAACTGGGAAAACTACTCATGTACCAACACCTTTGCCCAACGGTTCTTGGAATTCATAAATGCCAACGCCCTGGATCAACTAATCCATAGTCCCACCAGGGACTCCAATATCCTAGACCTGGTCATTACCAACATGGGAAATCGATGCACCACACCTATGGTCACCCCCTCGTTAGTCAGGTCTGACCATAAGGTAATCACCGTTAACATCCACATCCCACCTCCACCCCCCAGTAAGGAAACCTCCATAAAAAAACTTCTCCAAAGCCTACTTCATGCTACTCAAGTCAGAAGTGACAAACTTCATGATACCCATGCAGATGGGAACTGAAAGTTCAACTGCTGAATCCTACACTAAGACACTGTACGAGCACATCCACTCATGCATGAATCATGCCATCCCAAATGGAACCAAGATGGTCTCATCCAAAAAAAGGAAGCCAATCTGGTGGTCCCCTACCATAAACAAACTTTACAACAAAAGGAAGAAACTGTTGCAGAAAAGAGGAAAATCCCAGGTTGCAAAAAACTCCCTTACCAGCTTCAGTAAGAAACTGAGATCCCTCATAAAATCCTCCAAAGCTAGTTACTAAAATAAAATTGCCAAATATTCCAAAGACAACCACAAGGCATTCTATAACTATGTCAAGAATCTAAATGGCAATGATCAGATCTGCTCTGAGCTAAAACAGAATGGCATTAAATATACTGATCCCAAGGATATTGCCAATATCCTGGCAGATCGATTCAGTGCCAACTTCACCCCCCTCTCACCCCCTAAATGGCCCATCTCAATACCAGAAGATAGCCAAATTCCGGTAATAATGGCCACACAGGTAAAAAACGCACTCTCCAAAGCTAAGAATACAGCATCCATGGGACTAGATGTACTGCATGAACTACAGTATGAACTGGCACCTCACCTAAGTGTCATGCTTAATCATAGCCTCACCTCAGGTTTTGTGCCGACTGAGTGGCGCAGAGCTACAGTTATCCCACTCAACAAGGGGGGATCCACCTTAGATCCCGGAAACTACCATCCCATCAGTCTGACAAGCCTTATCTGCAAGGCCATGGAGTGTATTATCATGGAACTTATAAACAAAGACATTGGCAACCTTCAAAAACTGGACACCACCCAGTTTGGGTTTGTGAAGGGCCGATCTTGTCTCCTGAACCTGATTGACTTCTTTGAGTCAGTCTCCAGAGACATGGACAAGGGTAAGGTGGTCCACACAGCCTATCTAGACCTTGCCAAGGCCTTTGACACCACCCCCCACTCTGGAATCATAGATAAACTTACTAAGCTGGGCATTAATCCCTACATCACCCAATGGGTTGCTAACTGGCATACTGATAGAATCCACACTGTAAAAGTAGCCAACTCCAAATCCAGCTCCAGACAAGTGACAAGTGGAGTACCTCAGGGTTCAGTCCTGGGACTGCTCTTGTTTGGCATCTACTTCTCTGAAGTACAGGCCAACACTAAGGGACTCTGGCTAACAAAGTTTGCAGATGACTGCAAACTGGGAGCCATTATTGAATCCCCAAATGATGTGGATACTCTACAAAAGGGCCTTACAGAAACAGATCCTTGGTGCCAGAGCCATGGGCTCAAGCTCAATGCCAAGAAATGTATAGTTATCCCCTTTGGGAAAAAACATGTATTTATGAATTACCATATAGGTGGCAATACACTAAACACTGGAAGTGTGATAAGAGACTTAGGGACACAGGTGGACAGTGGTCTCACCTCCGATAACCACATTGCCACAACAGTCAGGAAATCCTTCTATTTGGCACACCTCATCACTAAGGGCTTTTCATCCAGAAAAAAGGAGGTCATTGTCCCACTGTACACATCCCTCATTAGACCCATTATAGAATACAATGCCCCGTTTGGTATCTACCTCTCAAGACATCTGCAACAACTGGAAAGGCCACAGAAATACCTCACTAAAAGAATCACAGGCCTAAAGCAGATGCCCTACACTGACCGCCTTAAAAAACTCCAGCTATACTCTGTCGCATATCGTCTACTCAGAGGCGATCTCTGCTTGACATACAAGGCCATGTCAAACCCAGAGCTGTTGGACATGCTACACTTAAAGAAATCCCAATCCCTCAGAGCCACTGCTCCAGGGATCTAAACCTTGTCATCACAATAAACAAAACATGCTGGAGGGATAGGTTCCTGACCCAGAGACTCCCCAGACTCTGGAATAGATTGCCCATACATGTCAAACAGAGTGCCTCTTTGGCCCTCTTCAAAAGGAACCTTGAAGATTGGATGGGAGAAAGGAAATTCACCCCAGGGATCACGTCAGTCACCCTGCTAGGGTCCAGGGAAGTAAATAGTGTGGGAAGAAATAGCCAGAGAATTGTTATGGCTAGGCTTGTATAGGCCCTAGGGCTGATAGCCCAGTACCAACCTATGAACCTATGAACCTCTGAGTAGGCGATATGCGATGGAGTAAAGCTGGAGTTTTTTGAGACAGTTTGCATAGGGCATCTGTATGAGGCTGATAATCCTCTTTGTGAGGTATTTCTGTGGCCTTTACAGATGTTGTAGATGTCTTGTGAGGTACATACCAAAAGGGGTGTTGTACTCTATAATGGGTCTAATGAGTGACGAGTAGAGGGGAACAATGACCTCTTTTTTCCTGGATGAGAAACCTTTTGTGATGAGGTGTGCCATGTAGAAGGATTTCCTGACTACTATGGCAATGTGATTATCAAAGGAGAGACTACTGTTCACCTGTGTCCCAAGGTCTCTTATCACACTTTCAGTGTTAAGTAGACTACCACCTATGTGGTAGCTCATGGGAGTTTATACCAAAGGGGATGACAATGCACTTTTTGGCATTGAGATTGAGGCCATGGCTTTGACACCAGGCATCTGTCTCCGTGAGGCCCTTTTGAAGGATGTCCACATCATTAGGAGTTTCGATTATGGCTCCTAGTTTGCAGTCATCTGCGAACTTCATTAGCCAAAGACCTTCTGTGTTAGCTTGTACTTCAGAAAAGTAGATACCAAACAGGAGAGGACCCAGGACTGAACCCTATGGTACTCCACTTGTCAATGGTCTGAAGTTGGATTTGGAGTCTGCTACTTTCACAGTGTGGTTTCTGTCAGTGAGCCAGTTGGGAACCCATCTTGTGACATAGGGATTTATACCTAGTTTAATGAGTTTATCTATAATTCCAGAGTGGGGGATGGTGTCAAAAGAACCACCTTAACCTCGTCTATGGCTTTGGTGACTGCTTCAAAAAAGTCTATCAGGTTTAGGAGACATGATCTGCCTTTTACAAACCCGAACTGGGTGGTGTCCAGAGTTTGGAGATTACCAATGTCTTTGTGTATAAGATCCATGATGATAAATTCCATGGCCTTGCAGACCAGGCTCATTGGGCTAATGGGCAGTAGTTCCTGGAGTTCATGGTGGCTCCCCCTTTGTGGAGTGAGATAAACATTGCTGTGCGCCATTCAGTGGGCACACAGCCTTTGGTGAGGCTATGGTTGAACATGGTGCTTAAGTGGGGTGCCAGTTCATTCTGCTGTTCATGTAGAACTCAGCCTGGGATGTTGTCAGGTCCCATGGATGTTGTGTTCTTGGCTTTGGAGAGTGTGGTTTTTACCTATGCAGCCGTGATTACAGGAACTTTGCATTCCTCCAGTATAGAGATGGGCCCATTAGACGGTGAGAGGGGGGTAAAGTTAGCACTGAACCTATCTGCCAGGATGTTGGCAATATCAGTTGGTTCTGTATATTTAGTGCCATTGTGCTGTAACTCAGAGCAGATCTGAATGTTGCCATTGAGATTCTTGACATAGCTATAAAAACCTTTGTGGTTATCTTTAGAATCAGTGGCGATTTTGTTTTTGTAACAAGCTTTGGAGGATTTTATGAGGGATCTCAGCTTCTTAATGAGGCTGACCAGGGAGTTCCTCCAATCATGGGATTTTACTCTTTTTTTGCAACAGTTTCTTCTTCTGTTGTAGAGTTTGTTTATGGTAGGGGACCACCAGATTGTCTTCCTTTTGGAGGATAACATCTTGGTTCTGTTAGGGATAGCACGATCCATGCACTCATGTAAGTGCTTATAAAGTGAATTTGTGTAGGATTCAGCAGTCGTACCTCTATTGTCCATCTGCATGGGTGTCGTGACATTTGCCACTTCTGTCTTAAGAAGGGTGAAGTTGGCTTTGGAGAAATCTTTTACAGTGGTTTCCGTAATGGGAGGTGGGGGGGGGGGGATGTGGATGTCTAGGGTGATTAGCTTGTGGTCGCATTTGACCAACAAGGAATTGACCTCTGGTGTGGAACACTGGTTGCCCATGTTGGTAATGACCAGGTCTAGGATATTGCTGCCCCTAGTGGAGGTGTGGATAAGTTGATCCAAGGCATTGGAATTTATGAATTCCAGAAAACATTGAGCAAAAGAGTTGGTACATGAGTAGTTTTCCCAGTTAATGGTGGGGTAGTTGAAATTGCCCATTATTAGGGTGTTGGGTTGTACCCTAATATTTTCCAGTGTATCAAGAAATGAGGAGTGGGAATCCTGGGGCATGGTGGGGATCTGTAGCGAGTTACAATGTGGATTGCGGTCTTGCCCAGAGTTAGTTGCACTTGGATAATCTCGAATGCATTTTGCTGAGCAACCAGCCTGGAGGTGTGGATATCCTTAATGAATATGGACACGCCTCCACCTTTAGTGTTTCGGTCCAGGTTAGGTGGCCAAAAGATGTGGTATGAATTATAGCCTGGTAATGCAGGGGTGCTCTCTCGAGCCTTGAACCAGGTCTCTGTCACTACACAGATGTTGATGTTCTCCATTTTAAGGAGTGCCTTGAGTGAATGCATTTTGAGGTTTAGACTTCTAGCATTGAGTAGCATTACCCTCAGATTTTGCTTGCTTATACCTATTAAGGTGGTGACTTTGTCATTTGAACCTTGCCTAAAAAAGGCACTATAGGGGTGGCAAAAGCCTTAGTCAGTATCCAGAATCCCAAGGGCGACAGGTGCAGGCCATCTCTGGCAAAGCATTGTAGTCTGTCGATCATGTCATCCCAGGCAGACAGATACTGGTTCTCCTTAGAATGACACCAGAAGCTTAGCCAATTGTTGAAGTCAATCATTTTGTCCTTGTACTGTGGTATCATGCTGGGTGATGGCAGGATGCTACTCAGGGCTAAGGTCATACCTGCCTGGGCTACAAGATCGGAGAGCTCCTCCATGTCTCTTTTCATGCAGTCCAGGGAGGTACGTCTCAGGTCATTCACACCAACATGGACAATGACAGAGTCATATTTGTACTTGTTGTGGAGTGACCTGATAGACTGAATATCATAAAAAATAACCTGTGACTGTAAGGAACCATGCACCCCTGCACTCGGCAGTTAGTGCAGAGGACTAAAGCTTTGACTTGTTAATGAGCTGCTTCCTGTTCTAAGAGTACAGACTTTGAATATTTCCACATTCATTTGCCTACTATGAAACCTTGAGCAAGTGATTTAGCCAGACAGTGCTTTTGGGAAATTAAGGATTTGGGCTAGGTTCCTTAATGGTTAACTGCATTGTTAGCAATCATCTATGAACCTAAATATATGAACTTTAAAACTTATGTGTAAAAGGCTATATGACTGTCTCCACTGAGATTTCATTACATGATTGTTAGGCAATGACAACAGTTACCATCAAAACTACCTAAAATGCACATAAGGCTGCTACTAAGCATTTTAATTCAGCTCAGTGATAGATTTGTTATCACTAAATTGCTGTCTCTTCCCAAGCAGTTTTAGAGGTGCTATGTTTGCAGTCACAGAAAAGTTACTTTACCTTATGAAATATGTAAGATCTTTAGAAACAATAATGAGTCAGTAAACATATAAATTATAGTAAGTTGCCATATAACCCAGGTTGAGCACAATGAATATAAATATCACTAATAAAAAACGTGACATACAGTATGTAAGACCGAGATAGTGACATGTCTATAAAACACTGTATTTGGAACCGCCATATAAAAACATATTTCTTTCACACTTTCAGACTTCATAATGAAACATTCAGACAATGAGAATTGGATATGTGGCTACAATTAAATCTATTATTTAAATCTTGTGCTTTTTTTCTTGC
Organism: Protopterus annectens; assembly: GCF_019279795.1. Taxonomy (NCBI): domain Eukaryota; kingdom Metazoa; phylum Chordata; order Ceratodontiformes; family Protopteridae; genus Protopterus; species Protopterus annectens. The sequence goes on along the minus strand of NC_056748.1, from coordinate 848,147,424 downwards.
AGTTCAGTGGTAAATTTGGTATCAGCTAATTTTCCCACTCAGGTCTTAAAATGATGATATTCTATTTGCAGTCAAACATATGCTTTTCTATTCTAATCCTATGCTAAGTAGGTAAAAATAAATTCTGGACATGTGTTGTATTCCCAAACTGATTTGAAGTATGTACCCCAAATGAATATGAAATATATTGCAGAAAATAAGAATGTGGTAGCGAAATGATCGTGAATACCAATGTCTAAAATATGGTATCTCAAAGTCCTTGCAGGGTTTTTGGTACTACCTTTAAACAATTATCTTTAGACAGTCAGGAATAGAATGCACCTATGACTACCATTCTACCTTATAGTAATTTAAATGCAGCTGATTTCTGATATTCTTTACATTTCTCTTCAAAGCACATGGGGTTTAGGTCATTACATACTTGAAGTGAAAGAAAGGTTGCCCTATCTAGTAAAATATATGCATTTTTACTTCTGTTGTAATAATGTCTCAGAACAGATATATTTTGGACGTGCTACATTCTGAATTCTGGGCAGAATTCACATACCCTTCCATAGTGAAACTAAGTACAATGAAAAATGTCAGATTGTGACAGTGAAAGATCTACAGACTTCTGCATTTCATACCTATGCATAAAAGACCATATATTGGCTCCCCTTTTGTAATTTTCTGAAAGTCATATTAAGAATTATTATTGTTAAGACACTGAGCTAGAAAATGCACCTAAATGGTTTTAAATGGAGCTCAACTCTGAATCTGGCCATACCACTTTAGCTACAGACCATTGAGCTTGATCTGTAGCGTATCATAAATGGAATAAAATCCTTTCTTGGACATTTTTACATGTAATACTTACTGCTAATGCAAAAACTTTGTATGGACATTCTCTACATCCTGTATCCTTACTAGAAGTCATAGAAATATGAAATATCTGTAATAGAAACAGAGCATAATGTACCTCGGCAGACTATGAAATCACTGTTACTTCATTATGTCCAACAGTCAGCATTTCAATCTCCCTTGACAAACAATGGTAGCGCTTTCAGTTCATTGTCTTTAGAAACTCAGGTACACAATGAATGTATGGATGCCATTCTATGCATAGGGATTTCATTGCATTCAGTCCTAATTTTGATAACAATAATATGCATTTCTCAGCACATGGAGTTTAGGTCATAATATATTTGCAGTGATGAGAATGTTGTCCTTTTGTTGAAGTATATACAATTTTTACTTCTACTGCATTGACAGCTTAACACATGAATATATTCTAAATAGCCGTTATATTCTTCATCCTCAATAGAAGGCAAATACTCACAAATAATGGGAACTGCCAATGAAGCAATATGACAGACGGGGACATTGAAATGTCAATACAAGCATATAGATTGATAGGTTCATAGGTGTTTACTAGGCTTATGACCACAAAGGCCTTTTTTTGCCTGACCATGCATCCCAAATCTCTGAAAAGTTCTGATACCCTTGATAAGTATAAGCATGGGTCTGGGAGATGAACCATTTACAGGTTACCTGTTTGCATTAGAGACATAGATGCCAAACCAGGTATGAATATCCGGTTTTCCAGAAATATCTAAGACTATGCATTTCAGTTATTTTGACAGTTTATAACAAAACTTTCATGAACTTATTATTGGAAGCTCAGGTATATAATGCACTTAGGATTGCCATTCTACCCACAGGGCAACTCAGCGATTCTGACTGCATCACATTTCCATTTAGAGGAATGGAATTTAGGCCATGACATAAATACAATTACAGAAATGTTTCTTTGATAAGTAAAATGTGTATAATGTTAAATTCTAATGAAATAATAAAATAATACAGATGTGGTTTGGAGATGTGCTACACGTTTTAGTTTGAATGGAGGTCATATAATGAAAACTGAATAAAAAGTAAAATGCAAGGATGTAAAAATGGATTGCCTGTCCATCCCTATATTTGGTACTTAATCATAAAAAGCCATGTCAGTCAGCTTTACAGAGCCTGTAGCAATTGTTTCCCAAACCTAAAGGTACAGCACTGCCTCTAACTTACATATATCTCCCTCTGAAAAATGTCTTAGCATAATTGATCTCAAATTCTGTACTTTTTATTACATTGTCACAAGTGAAACATGTGCAAATTTGCATGCCCAAGCATGGTGAAATTTCACCAGACCAATAAAAATAAAAAAAGACATGAACAGAAATGACAAGTACAAAAAGAGCAACAGGACTTTTCCGGTGGCAACTAGAAAAGTATCCCAGCACTCTGACTTTGTTTATGATAATGGTGTTCTGTCTCAGGTTTATTGATGACACTGAGGTAACTATGATACAGAAAGGGTTTTCTTTTTCTCCTAGCAACTATAGCAATATTTCTAAGACACTATAAGCATTAAAATGATATACTAGGGATCTAAACTTCAGTGTTTTGAGTTCACAGGGTGTTGTTTTATGGACATGTTATTTTTTTAATAACGTATTTACCACTGTTAGAAACTCTACAATACTGTCAACAGAAACAGTGACATTCAACAATTTAAACATTGAGGAGAAAATTTGAAACAAAACGTCTAGGGATTGTAGATATTTAGATAAAGATATAAGGTTAATGAGAGAAACCATTGTTATGGCTAATACTGAATACATGAATAGGATGATAAATATCCTGAACAAAGATAGCGGTTTTAGAGAATGATTCTAGCATCACATTCTGCATACATATTATATTATGGACAGTAATTTGTCAGCCCTGCTGTTGGAAATTATTATTATAGATGCTATCTATGATTCTTGTGCAGTTTCAAATCCAGGTATTCTTAAAGTGTATGGAATTCTTAGGTGCATGTGAAAAGGTAAATTTCCTTTTAGGCTAATCACAACAATAGCAGAGTCAAAGACTGAACCTATAGACTTACTATTAGAAAAAAAAAATGCAGAACCATTTTCTGATCAGGATACCCTCATATGTGAAAGAATGTCTTTTTGTCTGATAGACAAAGTTAGTGCTGTTATTATACAAGTTCATCTTTATTTTCTTTACTTAAGGTATAAGACCCTTCTGTATTCTGATTCCCCTGGAGGATGCGATATTCCGAGTCACAGTTTTTTTGTAATGACTGTCTGACAGAAAATATGTTGTGATGTAGTGATTTTTATTCCTAGAGTTGGAGAATAATTACTTTGCATTTCATGAGCATTGGTTTTGTGAAATATTAGGAATGGAAGTGGGAGCCAGTATGGCCCCAACTTTTGTCAAAATTTTTGGCGCAATGGAAGTATGTGTATAATAGTATATATGAGTCCCATCTGGTGATATATCAGCCTTATAAGGATGATACATTTTTTCTCATGGAGAGACTCTGTCAATACGATGAATATCAGCCTCATATAGATAATACATTTCCATGTCTAGGGATACTGTCAATATGTTGCAAGATTTCTTAAAATATCAACATTACCTACTTGCACTTTACCACAGACTTTGTTGATACTTCCATAACATTTCTAGATATGGAGATTTTTTAAGTGCTACATTCTGTGAATATTGATACATGTCTGTACTTCAAGACATGTTGCAGTAATACATATTTGATAATAGACACTCAAGTATATTAAGCTGAACTTGGTAAAAGGGAAAATTATAAGAATATCTTATATCTGTAATGAGGTTACAGAATGTGTGGATAATATCATATGGGTTATCTTGCTAATAAAGTTATTTTAGTGGTTACTGATGTCATCATCAACAGGTATACCAGATATCCATCTTGGGTTCATAGATTCCTAGGAGGTTACTAGACTAATGACTCTAGGGCCTTTACAAGCCTGTGTAAAAACCCAACTACCCTTATTGACCATATTTAGATGGTCATTGTTAGCAGAGCAATTTTATCAGCACCGACTTCCCCCTGTCTGTGAGGAACATAGGTGCCACCCCCAGGATGCATTTATGGTCACCCATCTAGTTGTCAAGGTTGTACTTGAATAGGGTCATTGAGGATCTCTGCTTCGCATGGAGTGAGAGCTTATTCCAGAGGAAGGGTAATCGCTTGGAGATATATCTGTCTTTCTAGCATGTTCTGTTAATATCACAGGCTAGGTTGAGATCCCTGTAGCAAATTATTCTTGTCCCATTTGATTTGTGGATGTGCAGCATTTCCATTAGGTAGGGTCTGAGACTGCTGTACAGGCCAGGCACAAGTTGCATCTCAACAGTCTGTATGATATAGAATACAGTGATAGAGCTTTCAGTCTTTCCATGTATGTCATGTTTTGGAAGCCCTGAGTTTTCTTGGGAAGAAACCTCTGTGGTCTCTCCAGTTGCTGCAGGTGTCTAGTGAGGTACATAAAGAAGAGATCATTGTACTCAATTAGTGGTCTGATAAGGGTCACATACATTGGAGCTATAAACTCCCTGGTCTTGGATGTGATGCCCTCATTTATGAGATGCACAATGTAGAATGCTTTTCTTACCACTATGGACATATGGTGATTGACGTTTTGATTGCTATCAACCTGTGTTCCCAAGTCTCACACCACTGAGGTTGCTCTTAGAGGGGTGCTATCTATATCATAATTAGCAGGGGCTACTTCTTTGTCAAAGGGGATAATGAGGCATTGTTTTGCATTAAGTTTTAGTCCATGAGTTTGGCACCAATCATTTGTCTGCATAAGCCTTTTCTGTAATATATTAACATCATTAGGGTACTGAATGCACCCAGTTTACAGTCATCTACAAACTTGGTAAGCCTCAGGCCATCTACCTTCACCTGGACTTAACAGAAATAGATTCTAAACAGCAGAGAGCCCAGCACAGATCCTTGCAGTACCCCACTGGTAACTGGTCTACTGGTGGAGGTGGACTCCCTAACTTTGATAGTGTGTGTTCTGTCAGTGAGCCAGTTGTCTACCCATCTAGTAATGTATGGGTTAATCCCCAGCTGGGAGAGTTTCTCTATGATACCTGAGTGGGTGAGATTATGTCAAAAGCTTTGGCTAAATCTAGATGGGCAGTATGTACTGTTTTGCCCTAATCCAGGGCTTTGTTGACATTCTCAAAGAAGTCCACCAGGTTTAAAAAGCAAGATCAGCACTTGAGAAAGCTAAACTGTGTCAGGTCAGGAGTTGAAAGGTTGCCTATGTCCTTGTGGATAAGGTCCCTGATGATTCTTTCCATAGCCTTGCAAATGTGTCTGGTTAGGCTTATGTGTTGATAGTTCTCAGCATCAGCTGATCGATCCCCCCCCCCCCATTTCAGCAAGGGGATTACTGTTACTGTTTTCTACTCTGCCGGGACAAAACTAGTTTTCAGGCTATGGTTAAAGAGACTGCTGAGTGGTTTTGCTAGGTCTTGTTTTAGACTGTTTATTAAGCAGCCTGGGATGTTATCTGTTCCCATAGGGGATGTGTTTTTGGCCTTGAAGAGTGCTTGTATAACCTGTTCTTTGGAGATACTCGGTAGAGGACTGATGACAGGAATGTTTTGGGATATGTCAGGTGGGGAGACAGGGGGGCTGAAGTTACTGCCAAATCTGATGACTAAGAGGTTGGCAATTTCCTCAGATTGTGTGTGAGTGGTACCATCCATTATAAGTTCGGCACACAGCTGGGCATTCCCTCTTAGATTTTGGACATAACTAAAGAATGCCTTATGATTGCATTTAGCTAGGGATACTAATTTAGACTTATAGCTATCTTTAGAGGGCTAACAAGATATCTGATTTGTTTGTTCAAGCTATGGAGGATATTCTTCCTCTGTTGAGTTAGTTTCCTCCTGTTCTTAGATATAAGTTTTTTTTCTTTTGTTGTATAACTTATTTATACTTACAGTCCACCGGGGTGGCTCGCTTTTTTCAGAAAGACCTGGTTTTGTTAATGTTTGGTACAGCTGAGTCTGTGCACTTGTTTAAGTGGCTGTATAGGGCAATTGTGTATTCCTCTGCATAGAAGGCATTGTTGTCAATGTTGTCAGGGACTTTGAAACTTTTTATACCATCACTCAACAGGCAATAGTTTGCTTTGGAGAATTTTATTTTCAGTTTTTTTTTACTTCTGTAGGGGTGTCAGGTTTGATCTTTACTTAAAACAAGACAGATTTATGGTCTGACATTACCAGGGAGGGCAACACACAGGAAGTAGTGCACTGACCCCCGCCCCATGTTGATGAGCATTATGTCCAGGACAGTTGGTCTGCACCCTTGTGTGGGTGCAGACCAACTGTTCCATGGCATTTTAATTAATAACGTCCAGGAATATTGTAGTGATCATGTCTGTGCTCATGTAAGTCCCCCAGTTGATGGAAGGATAGTTGAAATCTCTCATGGCCAAGGTGTTTGACTTTATGATGAGTGACTCTAGCAAGTCCAGGTAGGCATGTGCTTCTACTCGTTCATGGTCAGGGACCTGTAGCTAGCAATGATGTGGAAAGGCATTCTCCTGCAGTTAACTGGACCTGGAATAGCTCAAGAGTCATGCTCTTTCACCAATCTCAAGGTGCATTTGGATTAAATGAAGATGGATACACCTCCTCCTTTGTTTCTTTCATACTCGTTTTGTAGTCTGAATGTGTGCGAGGCATAGTGCCGTTGTATGGACAGTGTGCTCTCAGTGCCCTTGAACCAAGTCTCTGTGAGTGCAAAAACGTCAGCATCTTCTAAGGTGAGGAGTGCAGTTTACTGTTTAAGCTCCTAGCATTAAGCAGCACGACCTTGAGTTTGTCTTTAGTGGATTTCTTTACACTGGAAGTTTTGTTGTTTGGACATTGCCTAACAAAAGGCACTATGGGGAGGGCAAGTGTCTTTTCCAGTATCCAAGAGCCTTGAAGAGACAGGTGAAGGCCATCTCTGGCAAAGCAGTGTGGACTGTTGTCCATGTCTTCCCAGGCAGATACTGGATCCTCCTGGAGTGACATCAGAAGCTAAGCCAATTATTTAAAATCAATCATTTTTTGTCTGTATTGTGGCATTAACCTCAGTGAAGGTAGAATGCTGGGAAGCAGGACAGTTGGACCCTGGGTAATTTGACCCTACTGTAGATCTGATCTGGGACACTCCTCCCAGTCTAGTGTCAATAGCTCTTTCTACCTAATACAGAGAGAACATTTGATAAGGCCTTCTGTTTCTCTTTTTTCCCTTTCAAAAAAAAAAAAAAAACATTTTTGCCTGAATTTCCTTATGTTCTAACTGTGCTTCTCAAACATTTTGGAAATATAGAGTATATTTTAGAGCATTTTTTATAACTGTAATTGCCTTAATATTGCTACAACTCAAGTGCTCTAGGTTGCATGGCATCTGAAGTGTTTGTGTGTTTTAGCTTCTTTTCTGTATATATAGACTTCTCTGTATATGTAGACTAGCTACTTATTCTGCTGTGTTACTGCCTCTTAAATCGTTTTCCAGTTGTGCACTTGCCTTGCTTCATTTAAAAAGTTTTAAATTGCTAATTTTGTAGAGTTTTAATTGCATTTACTGTTTAGGACTACACACTCAAGTGTGTTAGCATTTTCTGTGTTTATTTACTGTATTATTGCATTGTTTAGCCTATTTCAACAACAAAAAAAAAATACTATCTTGTTTGCTCGTTTCCCACCTTTTCTAGCCAGTCCATATCCCAGGCTTTGCTTGTCTCAGCACTTTATTTTTTGTGCTCAGAGTTATCCAGACCTTGCTGCGGTAGAGAGAAGTCCTACTGCCTACCAGTGGGACTGGTGAGCATTTGTACTACCTATCTAACACTAGAGGAGTGGTTTCCAGCTCTGAAATTATAATTTTATTAGCCTTTTTGGGCTGATTTCTTTCCCTTTCAACTTTCTGACTTAAAAATGGGTGTGTTTGCACATTTTTCACATCGTGCAGCACTACGAGGCTATAGTTAAATTATTCCAGGTTCCAGAAAGTCTGCTCTTCAAATTTTCCCTTAAAACTAGCTGGTTTCTCAGTAGTAGCACTAAAATCTGAACCCCTGTGACTAGCACTTGCTCTAGAACATGCTGGAATGCACTAGGAAGCCTGAAACTGATACAAGCACTCAGCTCTCCTTGTCAATAAGGAGAAATTAATCATAGGCACTAAACAGCCTACAATTGCAAAGTACCTTGCAAAGGTAAGGGAAAACAGCTCTTAAACTTTACAAAAAAGCACCTAAACAGGCATGTCCAAGGGTCAGCTTCCGGTGATTTCTCCTGTCCACCTGGTGAATCTGGGCATACTGGGGCAATGCGGCAACTGCCTCATGTACACAGACAATCCTCTCCTTCTACCACCCAACACTACAACCTGTGAGAGATGCACTTACATAGCCAAACTGGAAGCAAAGCTCTCTCTAGTCAAGATTGTGCTAGACAGTCAAGAGGAGAAGGCTAACACCTGCATTACACCTCTAGCAACTCATAGCCCTTCAAAACCCACACCATCAACACCCACACATAGCAACACTAAGCCCACATATGCGGAGGCCCTTAACATTAACCTGCCCAAGCAACAAGGACCTCCGAAGCCAAAATGCAAACAAACACCAGTCACAACCAAAGTGACACATAGCTCACAACACCAGTGTGCCACCCAACAACAGCCCCTAAGGCAAGACAATGTACCCAACACTTTAGTCATAGGTGACTCTATAGTCAGGCACACTGATGTCCCACTCACCAGGCTGAACAAGGAGAAAATTACAGTCAGCTGCCTGTCGGGTGCCAGGATCCGCCACATAATGCATGCACTCAAGTCACTCCACAACAAGTACAAATACGACTCTGTCATTGTCCATGCTGGAGTGAATGACTTGAGATGTACCTCCCTGGACTACATGAAAAGAGACATGGAAGAGCTCTTGGATCATGTGACCCAGGCAGGTATGACCCTAGCCCCGAGTATCATCCTGCCTTCGCCCAGAATGATACCACAGTATAAGGACAAAATGATTGACTTCAACAATTGGCTAGGCTTCTGGTGTCATTCAAAGGGGATCCAGTATTTGTCTGCCTGGGAAGACATGATCAACAAACCACGATGCTTTGCCAGAGATGGTCTGCACCTGTCACCCCTGGGATTCAGGTTACTGGCTAAAGTTCTTGCCACCCCTATAGTGCCTTTTTTAGGCAAGGTTCAAAGGATAAAACCACCACTGTAACAGATACAAGCATGCAAAATCTGAAGGTAATGCTACTCAATGCTAAAAGTCTAAACCTCAAAATGCACTCTCTTGAAGCACTCCTAAAAATGGAGAACATCGTTATCTGTGCAGTGACTGAGACCTAGTTCAAGGCTCCAGAGAGCACCCCTGCAATACCAGGCTACAATTCTTACCACACATTTTGGCCACAAAACCAAGACCGAAACACTAAAGGTGGGGAAGTGTCCATATTCACCAAGGATATTCACACCTCCAGGCTAGTTGCCCAACACAATTCATCTGAAATTCTCCAGGTGCAACTAACACTAGGTAAGACTGCAATCCAAATTGTAGCTTGCTACAGATCCCCCACCATACCCCAAGATTCTCACTACACCTTCCTAAACATACTGGAAAATATTAAGATACAACCAAACATCCTAATACTGGGTGATTTCAACTACCCTGCCATTAATTGGGAAAACTACTTAGGTACCAACTTGACCTGGTCATTACCAACATGGGAGATAGATGCTCCACACCAGTGGTCACCCCCTCATTGGTTAGGTCTGACCATAAGCAAATCACCCTTGACATCCACAGCCCACCCCCACCCGCCAGTAAGGAAACCTCCTTAAAAAACTTTTCCAAAGTCAACTTTATGCTACTGAAGTTAGAAGTGACAAACTTCACAACACCCACGCAGATGGGATATGGAACTTCGACTGCAGAAGCCTACACTAAGGCACTGTATGAGCACATCCACTCGTGCATGAATCGTGCCATCCCAAATAGAACCAAGATGCTCTTCTCCAAAAAAAGGAAGCCAATCTGGTGGTCCCCTGCTATAAACATACTATACAACAGAAGGAAAAAACTGTTGCAGATAAGAGGAAAATCCCAGGATGCAAAAAACTCCCTCACCAGCCTCAGTAAGAAGCTGAGATCCCTCATAAAATCCTCAAAAGCTATTTATGAAAATAAAATTGCCAATGATTCCAAAGACAACCACAAGCCATTCTATAGTTATGTCAAGAATCTAAATGGCAATGCACAGATCTGCTCTGAGCTACAACAGAATGGCATTAAATATACTGATCCCAAGGATATTGCCAGTATCCTGACAGATCGATTTAGAGCCTTCACCTCGCTCTCACCCCCTAAAGGGCCCATCTCAATACCAAAAGATTGCCAAATTCCGATAATCACAGCCACACAGGTAGGAACAGCACTCTCCAAAGCTAAGAATACAGCATCCATGGGACCAGATGACATCCCAGGCTGTGTACTACATGAACTGCAAAATGAACTGGCACCCCACCTAAGTGCCATGTTTAATCATAGCCTCACCTCAGGCTTCGTGCCCACTGAGTGGTGCACAGCTACAGTTATCCCACTCCACAAGGGAGGATCCACCTTGGATCCCGGGAACTACCGTCCCATCAGTCTGACAAGCCTGATCTGTAAGGGCATGGAATGCATTATCATGGAACTTATAAACAAAGACATTGGCAACCTTCAAACACTGGACCCCACCCAGCTTGGGTTTGTGAAGGGCCAATCTTGTCTCCTGAATCTGATTGACTTCTTCAAATCGGTCTCCAGAGCTGTGGACGAGGGTAAGGCGGTGAACACAGCCTATCTGGACCTCACCAAGGCCTTCAACACCATCCCCCACTCTGGAATCATAGATAAAATTACTAAGCTGGGCATAAATCCCTACGTCACTTGATGGGTTGCCAACTGGCTTACTGACAGAACCCAGACTGTAAAAGTAGCCGACTCCAAATCTAGCTCCAGACAAGTGACAAGTAGAGTACCTCAGAGTTCAGTCCTGGGACCACTTTTGTTTGGCATCTACTTCTCTGAAGTACAGGCCAACACTAAGGGACTCTGGCTAACAAAGTTTGCAGATGACTGCAAACTGGGAGCCATTATTGAATCCCCAAATGATGTGGATATTCTACAAAAGGGCCTTACAGAAACAGATGCCTGGTGCCAGAGCCATGGGGTCAAGCTTAATGCCAAGAAATGTATAGTTATCCCCTTTGGAAAAAAACATGTACCCATGAACTACCACATAGGTGGCAGGACACTAAACATCGAAAGTGTGATGAGAGACTTAGGGACACAAGTGGACAGTGGTCTCACTTTCGATAACCACATCGCCACAACAGTCAGGAAATCCTTCCATGTGGCACACCTCATCACTAAGGGCTTTTCATCCAAAAAAAAGGAGGTCATTGTCCCACTGTACTCATCCCTCAATAGACCCATTATAGAGTATAATGCCCCATTTGGTATGTACCTCACAAGTCATCTGCAACAGCTGGAAAGGCCACAGAAATACCTCACTAAAATAATCACAGGCCTAAAGCAGATGCCATATGCTGACCGTATAAAAAAACTCCAGCCATACTCTGTGGCATATCATCTACTCAGAGGCAATCTCTGCTTAACATACAAGGCCATGTCAAACCCTGAACTGTTGGACATGCTCCACTTAAAGAAATCCCAATCCCTCAGAGCCACACGCTCCAGGGATCTAAACCTTATCATCACAATGAACAAAACATGATGGAGGGATAGGTTCCTGACCCAGAGACTTCCCATACTCTGGAATAGACTGCTCATACATGTCAAGTAGAGTGCCTCATTGGCCCTCTTCAAAAGGAACCTTGATGATTGGATGGGAGATAGGAAATTCACCCCGGGGATCATGTCAGTCGCCCTGCTAGACAGGGGCCCAGAGAAGTAAATATTGTGGGAAGAAATTTCCAGGGAATTGTTATGGCTAGGCTTGCATAGGCCTTAGGGCCAATAGCCTAGTACTAACATATGAACCTATGAACCCCAATGCAATTGTATACACTTTCATGTTTAAATGTAACTTTATTGTCTATGGGAACACTTAGTGGGCAGTTTGACCCCGAACGATTCAACCCCAGACTATTTGACCCCAAATAAATTTTAATAATTACTTTTTCTGTATTAATTAATTAATAAAGTGCACAATAATTAAACTGATAGTCTTTGATTTTAAAATAGTTTATTTTTTATACTGTTAATGTTATTTCGTCCAGTAGGTGGCAGTAGATACATTTTCTGTTTTGTTGGCATGTCTTTACTGCATGGGATTTTTTCTTTACTTGTCCTTATACTTCTTTTGGATTTAATTATTTAACTATCTTTTATCTGAAGATTATTCCTATCACACCTTTTTATATGGTACGTTTACCTGATATTTGTTTATTTTATATACTTTTTTGATGTTTGTATGGGAATCACAATTTTTGCTTACGTTTTCAAAGTCACTACATGTAAATTAATTAGATTATAAAATGACCTAGAGGCTCCTCTCTGCTTTTCAATCTTTTGGCTTTAATGAATAATTTAATGTGACTACTTTTGTGGTTTACTTGACTGGCTATTTCCCCTTTTCATTGGTATTTTCATAAAAATGAAATCCTTTTCTAGTTTAACATGGTGTGCTTTTGTAGGTAGTTCATGCTTTTCTTTTAATGGATACTGATGCACACATTTAGTATTCTTTTTGATCTAATATTTATTTTAATGTCGCTATAATACTTACTTATATATATTCATACTATGTATATCTATGGTATTTTATATAATTTTTTTAAATTTTTTTCCATTTGTTACTTATAAAAAAGTTATTTTCCTTTCATACTGTCCACACATTCATTTTTAAAACCATAGCTAAAGAACTCATATTTTTTCCTTTTCCTTTCTTAAATAAGTTTTTTTTTAAGGTTTGATTTAACAAAAGCTGGAAAGTTAATATTTTGTTGGGTCAAATCGTCTGGGGTCAAAATGGTTGGCGGTGAATCATCTGGGGTCAAATTGGCAGGGTCAAAATGTCCCATACCCTGAATGCTGCTTAGGGCCAGGGACATAACCTGCCTGGGACACATAATCTGAGAGTTTGGTCATGTCTGTCTTTATATAGTCCAGAGAGGTACATCTCAAGTCATTCACACCAACATGTACTATGACAGAGTCATAACAGTAACTGTTGCTGAGCGATTTGTGTGTGTGCATGATTTGATGGATCCTGGCACGTGACAGGCAGCTGACTATGACCTTCTTCTCCTTGTTCATCCTGGTTAGGGTGACATCTATGTGTCTCACTACTGAGTCGCCTATAACCAGAACATTTGGTTTTGAGGTGTTTCGCCTTAGGGGCTTAATTGCTCAGACACTTATATGTGTGTTATGTGTGGCGGTGGATTCTGTTCATATACCAGTATGCGCATGTTGTTTGTGCTTGGGAGGTTTCTGGTATTTTAGTAGGTTCTTGATGAGTACCTCCGCATATGTGGGTTTGTGTGTCATGACCTTCTGTTCTGCAAGGGAAGGTGTGTGTGCTGCTAACCTGTTGTATGTAGTGTTTGTTGTTATGTGAGAGGACTGATTCTAATTTCATGGTATAGTTATATCTCTCACATAGTGTTTTTGTTTGCTTTAGGAGCAAGTCACTGTCAGTATACATGCAGCAATTGCTACATTGCCTCAGGATGCCAATGTCAATCAGGTTGGCTGGAGAAATGGTAGGAAACTGTCCCTCCATTATGGCAGGTATATATTGTAGTGACTAGTGGGGATGGGCTATGTGGACCAGGAGTTGGCTATTCTGTGGAAGGCTAATGGTGGAAGATTCCATCAATGCCTCAGACCGTGCAGCTGTGTTGCACACAGTAAGGCAGTGGAACTAAGCAGAATAATCTAGCAGTTATCTAGGGAAAAATGTTTCTTAGCATTTGCGTCTATACACAGCAGTGCTAAACAACATTGAACAGTGTGCAGCTATGTGCAAATGTGGTGGTAAAATACAAACAAATTAAACAGTTTAAATACAAATTAGCCAACTGGAGAGCACAAAACTGAGCCTTATTCCAACAATCTCCAACTCAGATAGTTCCTGAGCTGCACACTTCTGTCACAAAGGTGCAGGAGAGCCTTCTTAATGTAGGATGGCTGGTTTTAGTGCTCAATTTATGCCAAATAGTGTAGATACCTGAATCTAGCCTATGCTACGAACTACAGAAGTACAAGGATTTCAAAGTGCAGAAAAAAGCAGACAAAACAGCAACAAGAGCAAAAAATTAAACAGCAGTTGAGCAAAATACAGTACAAAAGTTGGAGCTGGAGAATAATTACTTTGTATTTCATGAGTATTGGTTTTGAGAAATATTAGGAATGGAAGTGAGGGCCAGTATGGCCTCAACTTTTGTCAATATTGTTTGGCGTAATGGAAGAAGTGTATGTGTATAATAGCATATATGAGTCCCATCTTAGCCTTATAAAGATGACACATTTTTTTCCTGGAGAGAATACGTTATTTGAAATAGTGTGTTAGACCAAGCACAGCTTCCCTGTTCCTGGCTTGGATTTCTGTGACTACAAGACCCTGGATTGCATCTCTAAAGCCATCCATGGACCTACAAAGCTGATATATCTCAGTGCCATTTAACAGTCCTGTGCAGCATTTATTGAATTATTTTGAATTTAACACTGTTTTTCAGCCCTGCACTTGTTAAAGAAATGCTGTTTGTTACTGTATTGCTCTTAGGTCATTTTAACAGTATCCCGACACTTCCTAACCTCCTCTGATACTGCACAATCTACTCTGAGTTTAATAAAGTTTTATTGAGTTTACTAAAATATTTCTAAGTTTTGCAAAATTTTTCTGTGTCTGTAGAATTTTACCCATGCCTTGTATATATGCAAACATCTTCAGTTTAAAATCCTCTATATGAAATGCACTCCATATTCAACCATTGATCACAGCTGCTCAAAAAGCTGACAGTTTACGCATGGGGCAGCACCACTGCAGGTCATCCTATAGTATACTACTAAACATTCTCACTTAGACCTTTAAGTGACTCTCCCCTAATCCTTCCCATCTACTAAGGATCTGATATACTGGATAGGCATTTCTCTGTCATCTCTGCTTCTGGCCCAGTGGATATGGGCATCCGGAGGCAGTGTAATAACTGCCTCATATTCACTTACAGCCAATTCATTTTAGAAGACACAAACACCGTATGTGAGAGATGTAGCTACACAATCTCATTGGAGGCAAAGCTCCCACATGTGCAAATGCAAACCAGGCTGTTAGTGTTACACCCAAAACACTCACTACAAACACTAAGGAACAAACACATAAACCCATATATGTGGAGGTACTCGTATGTAATCTAACCAAACCTCCAAGACTTCCTAAAAGCATCTCTCAGTGGGCCTGTACATGCTCAAAAAAGAAAGCGCCTCACACAACACATAACTCTGAAAATCATAGCAGCCCTGCTTCCTAGCCCATAAGGCAACATTACCCCAAACATACTGGGGATTCCATTGTAAGACATACTGAAGCCACCCTTACCAGGCTAAACAAGGAGAAGGTCACAGTGAGCTAGCTGTTTAGAGCCAGGATTCACCAAATAATGCATGCACTTAGGGCTTTAAACCACAAGTACCAGTGTGGACATTAATGACCTAAGGCGTACCTCATTGGACTATATGAAGAGAGACATTATGGAGCTCTTTGAATATGTGTCATACATGGGTAAGAATCAAGCTTTGAGTAGCATCCTATGATGGTGCCACAGTGCCGGCAAAAATTAATTGACTTCAGCAACTGGCTTAGTTAATGGTGTCACAACAAGGGGATACAATATCTCTCAGTCTGGGGAGACAAGATTGACAAACCACAATACTTTGCCAGATATGGTTTGCACTTGTCACTATATGGCTTCCGAATATTGGCAAAAACTTTATCTATCCCCATAGTGCCTTTTTAAGCCATGCCAAATAGCAGTAGTAGTTAAACCTTCCAACATAATAAAAATCACTCACAGCCACCTAAACGTACTGCTGCTGAACACTAGGAGTTTAAATAAAATAAATGCCCTCCCTGGAAGCACTCCTCACCCTGCAGAATGCAGACATATGTGCAGTCACAAAAACATACCTCAGAATCATGGACAGCACCCTGACTATCAAAGGCTACACTGCCTTTCATATATTTCATTCCCCCTTAACTCAAGATAAAACAAAAGGAGAAGGTGTCTCAGTGTTCATAAAGGACAAGAACACTGCTAGACTGGTCCAGCAAACTGACTCACTGGAGCTGCTCCATGTCCAAGTAACCATAGGTGTGACCCCCTATCATATCTGTGCTAGCTACATATCCCCTAACATGAGTCTGGAAAACCATACCTCCAACCTAAACCTACTGGAATTTCTTACCATTTAGTCTAATGCCATCCCTACAGGTGACTTCAATTATTCCACCATAAACCCATAAACTGGGAGTCTAATATGACCCATTAATTCACTTGCTCAGACATTTTTGGACTTCTTTAATGCAGACACCCTGGAGTACCTGGCTAGCTCCCCAACTAGAGGTACAAATATCCTAGACGTGGTACTCATGAACCTGTGGAGATGCTGCTCTGTTTCATGCATTAACGCCTCCCTGTTAAGATCTGTTCACAAAATTATCTCCTTTAGTATTAAAACTAACCTAGAACCACCATCAAAGTCCAAGGACTACATTTCTTATTTGCAATTACCTGTATTGAAATGTATCAATGTATTATGATTTTTGACATACCTGAAGATTTATAGAGTTATGCGTGTGTAATTATGTGTATATGTATATTATAGGTTTACAATCAAATTTTAGATTGGCACTTTCACAAAGCTGGGAAGGTCAAAAGGCTGTTTTCAAGTTTTTGTCATACTGATCCAGAAAATGTTCAACTCCACATTAGCAAATGGTAGTGTGCATTCGTTAGCAAATGGTAGTGTGCATTCGTTAGCAAATGGTAGTGTGCATTCGTTAGCAAATGGTAGTGTGCATTCGTTAGCAAATGGTAGTGTGCATTCATTAGCAAATGGTAGTGTGCATTCGTTAGCAAATGGTAGTGTGCATTCGTTAGCAAATGGTAGTGTGCATTCGTTAATGTGGAATTGACAATCTGAACAAATCGCACTAGAGTGGGGGTTGGGATGGAGTTAGAATGTATAATATGCAGGGGTTGTGGGGGGGTGTAGAGGGGCTTGTCCCCTGTAAAAATTTTAACAGTAACACAGACATTTGACACTGGAACCTCCAATGTTCAAATGTTGATTCCGTATTACCATTCCTGAAATTTTTGTAATTCATTATTACCAATTTCGGCAAACTGGTTTGATCAAAAAAGTATACATATATATATATATATATATATATATATATATATATATATATATATCTTAGAACCACATTTTGATGTCCATGTCAACCACAAAACATCAACAGTGTGAACACTGGCACACTGCTACTCATGCACAGAGCAATAACCTCAGTGCTTGCAAATCACAAAACTAAACAAAAAACAAATCAGTTTTTGGCAGGAATCAAGATTCTTTGCACCCAGACCTGCTAATTATATATAGTAGTGCTGAGACTGCACAATGTCAAGGGAAAATACATTTTTTCCCAGCTCTGAAAATTCTGCAGTCTCGCACACCTGTTGAACATTTATTCAGTCATATGTGGATTCAATAAAGTTCAGCTCCCCCATTTTGTCAACCAGAAATAAAAAACCTGTACATCTGATCAAAAACCAGCTTAGCACATATACTAGATTTAATTTTTTGTTTTAGATCATGGTATAGTGGAGATTGGGGAAATTTGTTCTTTTTCCACTGTACTGTGATTGAGTTCTTGGAGTTGGTATAACTATCTATATCTGTATATATGTGTGTGTGTGTGTGTGTGTGTGTGTGTGTGTGTGTGTGTGTATATGTATACTCATACAGTTACAGATCTGAATCAGCCAAACAAGTCCATAATTTCCAATTTGACAAAACAAACATTTCATTTATTTCCCAAACAGCCACTTTGTGAGAGATCAGAGTACAGTGGGGATTGGAAATTTCACATTTGCCCTCTGTTGTGCTATCTCAGAGTTTATATATATATATATATATATATATATATATATATATATATATATATATATATATATATATATATATATATCATGATATATGTATAATTAGCAAGGAGTGAGGAAGGTGAAAATTGATGTAATAGTTTTTTTAGATGGATATTTTTAGAGGTAAGATTGTGAGTGCTGAATTACATGTATGGCACACATACATATCTATTTATATATGTATATGGTTCCCCTTTAGAACCTTGAATAGCTAAAAACTCGAACTTCAGATGACCAAACCCAGAAGACCGAATTTTCAGCAATTCTAAATTCTAAGGGGTACGGAAAAGACATTGCAAGAATGTTTTTGCGGGGGGGGGGCAAGCCCCCCTGCAACCCCCACACCCCCCTACTTAAATATACCAACTCCGAGATCGCACTACAGTGGGGATGAGGGAAATCTCCCATTCCACGCTGTATGCAGAAGGGCACAACGGAAGGATTTCCATTCCTCCGCTATAGTGCGGTCAGGGAGCTGATATATTTAAGCAGGGGGACTTGGCCCCCTTCAAATATGTCAGTGAACTGTTTTTTGTTTCATTTTCTTCCCTTCACAATTTTGAGTTACTGAAAACACGAGATTCTGGGCTTGAGCTTATGAATTTCGAGCTTTCAGTAATTTGATCTTGTGAAGGGGAGCCGTATATATATATATATATATATATATATATATATATATATATATATATATATATATATATATATATATATATATAATGTGTATGTCTCTCTGTCTCTGTATGTATTTGTGTGTGTATATATATATATATATATATATATATATATATATATATATATATATGGATAGATATATAAAATAGTTATTCTAAACTTCAGTAGACTAATACTAAAAATATAGACCACAAAAGGCTAAAAAAACTCAGTGACACCCTAATGTGCGTGATCCTAAGTGTAACCTCAGACCGTGCAAAACAAAATGACTGCTTTTTTGGGGGGAGGAGCAAGCCCCCTTTGCATCCTTCACTATTATTTATATATACTAACTCCAAAATCACACAGTCTCCAGGGTATGGACATATCCCCAACCCTTTGGACTGCCGATGTCATAAACCTGTCGACCATCTGTTTTTTCACCAGTGTGTGCCAGCAAGACAGATGTCAACATTTTGGTATTTTGATTATAAGAATTACAACAGTGAAATTAATACTTATAAAATTGTCATTACTGCTGCTGTCATAAATGCATAATCCATTAATTTCAGTTAGTCTGTTTTTTTCCTTTAGAAAATGCTGTGTGTGATAAGTATTATGCTGCATGCTGTCATAATGAGTTATACTGTATCTGTCACCTATAAAATGAAGGTGGGATGTAGAGTAATAACGTAATGGCCTATGTGCCTCACAGCCAGTCTATCACTTCTACAAAAGATATTGTACTACTGACATTTATACATACATAATTAAATCACTTAGAAAGTAGTCTGCTAGCCTTAAATCATGGCCAGACTATCCCAAAATGAGATTCAATGTTCAAGCACCATATGTAATTGCAGAAGATTCGCAAAGGCTCTCAATCTACTCTTCCTATAGAAATGCTTTGGCATTTTTCATTGGTCAAAGCATGATTGATCAGTTGAACAAAGGTGAATGGAAAGAATATCACAGGACTGAAGTTCATGAATCATGCACGAATCAAATTACATAGTTGGTGCCCACGGGCTTATAAGTGATTCTAATGTTTCCTTTCGGAAATTGAACCCTTTTTTACAATAAAAGATTTTTAAAGCATCTGTTAGTTATTTTTGAATGGCTTATTGAGCAGAAATGTTTCCATATGGCAGAAAGTTGCTCAAAATTGAAGTGCACTTTTCACGATTACATCTATCTATTTTTTTTAGCAACTAGGAGAGCTTGGGTGAGATGTCCACTTGCCCTAGATGCCAATTTACCCCAACCTTAAGCAACAACTTTTGTGTCTTGGATAAATTCACAGACTTAATCTGGTTAAATAAGAGGTACCACATCATTTTATTTAAAGTACATAAGGGTTATATTATTATTATGACAGCTAGTAAGTAGGGCAGAACCAACTCAAATGTCACAATGATGGGAGAAGGGATGTAGAAACTGTTATGTTATTTTTGTTTTACTTGGATCACTTGTCTCTGTACATAATTAAGGATTTTTGACTGGAAACAGACTGTCAACCCTGCTTGAATTACTTTTGAGTACTTAGTAATTCTGTATAATATTTCAAATTTTATTTATTTATTTATTTTTTTACTTAGGACAAGTTTAAGTTTGCTGCTTTTACTACCATTATCTGATCTGATTAATATACAGTGATTAACTAGATATATATGGACTGAAAATCTTCCACACAGAGACATTTCTTACACTGTTTTAATTTTCATGGATAAAGATTGTCGGCACCTTTCTAGTTGAATAATATGCTTGGATTTGTGCATACCAAAGGGGATATTGTATTAAATGATGGATCTTATCCACTTTGTATGTTAATCCACTTTGTATGTTAATCATTTTTTGTGCCAATATAATGTCAGCTAGTTTGTGCAGCTCTTGGATAATGTCCACAAAACTCACAAATACTTGGTGACCACACAGTTGTTTCCAAAGAGCTTGGCTTGAATCTAATAGAATTCAAGCACAAGATAAGCAATTCAGGTAGTTTCTGACTGTGATGCTACTGTATGTTCATATCATTTTTTACATTTTATTGCACTTTATCAGTGTAAAGTGCATTTGCATTTCACTGACGTCAATACTACTGCACTGCTGAGTGAATTTTATGTGTTTCCTCATTTAGTCAGTTGCTTGTAGCTTAATTCCTTACTTTGTGCATTTATCAAGTTTTCTTTACCTGTATAAAGTCAGCCTGTTTGCAAAATGTACTAAACATGCAGCACATTTTAACACTTTCAGCAACATTCTGACTAAATTAAAAAGGCCTATATATCCATGACTATGAACTCTCTGACTATCTCTGCAGTCAGCTTGGTGGATATGGACATCCTAAGGCAACGTAGCAGTTGCCTTATGTTTACTGACAACCAACTAATTCTTAAACAAGGTATGTAATTACTGATAAGGTATGTAATTACACAATATTACTGGAGTCAAAGTTTCTGCATATAAGCACCGATACCAAACAGGTTGTCAGTAATGCACACAAACTACACTAATGACACAGAGTATGGATCAGACACATAGACCCACAAATGCTGATTTTCTTAAATGTAATCTTCCTAAGCCACACATCCCTCACATACATTGCATGTACAACAAATATCCTCAGCAGCCCCAAAAGTACTGCACCAATACAACACCCACCACAACACATACAGCCAATGTCACCATAAGACAATCCACTACACAATCCAATATTTTGGTCAAAGGAGACTCAAAACACACATGTCTTACTTTTCAGGCTGAGTAAGGAGAAAGCCACAGTCAGTTGCCTATAAGGGGTCAGGATCGACCAGATCAGATATGCACTCAGGGTATTGGATCAGAAGTACTAGTATGACTCAGTCATAATCCATGTGGGTGTAACTGACCTAAGATGTACCATCCTGCACTATATGAAAAGCAACATGTTAGATTATGGGTCCCAGAGTGGTATAGCAGTGAGAAGCATTCTATCTGCTCCAAGGATGATGCCACAATATGAAGAGAAGATGATTGAATTTAATAGTTTTTGGTGTAACTCAAAGGGTGTACAATATTTGTTAACTTGGGAGGATATGGTCAACAGACCATGCTGCCTTGTCAGGGATGCTATGTAACTGTTCCCTCCAGACTTTCCAGTATTGTGTAACATATTGTCTTCCCCCATTGTGCCTTTTTCAGGCAATGCTAAACTGACAAACCATTTGACATAGCAAAACCAGTCCTAGAAAATCTAAAGGTGTTACTGCTCTAAACAAGAAACTCCACTCCTTCCATGCTCCACTTACCCTAGGAATGCCGATGTTTGTGCAGTTACAGAGACATGGTTTAAATCCATTGAGAACACTCCAGTAGTGCAGGGCAGCAATGCCTTCCACATGTTTAGACCAGCTACTGCACAGTCAGGGACTCAGAGAGGAGGTGTCTTGATTTACATCAAAAGTAAACATACCTCAAGGCTGGTCAAACAGGATGATATGCTTGAGATGTTCCACATTCAAATGACTATAGGCAAAGTCTCATACCATATCCTTGTGAGCTATAGGTCCATCATTATGATCCAGGAAACCCATAACACATACTTAAATTTCCTACAGACACACACCACTCAACTGAGTACCATATTTATGTATGACTTTAAACTGGGAATCATATATAACCCCAAACTTTTAGGTCCAGAGATTCCTGGATTTTGGCACACAAAGCGCCTGGACCAGAAAGTCTATGCACCCACTATGGGCATGAACATACTGGATCTGGTCCTCAACAACATGGTAGAAAGCTGTATCCCCATAATGCAATGCCCTCTCTAGATACACTACCTCATCTGCCAAAGATCCTTGAGAGCTGGGCACCTGAAGGTGTCAGACTGCCTTAGCTAATCTGGCCATCGCACCAGCACTAGGCCTGGTTTCTTTAAAAAGTATAGAGTGAATCTGTGCTGTTTCAATTAAATGTTGCAGCTCTGTGTAGTATTACCAGTGAACAGACTACAGCTGACATTTTCATTAACTGTCAATGAATTGTCAACTGGGTTCATGAGTTTTTCATAACCAGACTTATTAATGTCAAATTCATTGCCATATTCTCCAACTAGACCACTGTTAGCTGTGAGGATGCAGTGAATTGTGTATGGGATCACCTGTAGCTTTGCAGTGAAAATGATCCAGATGATGTCCACCATGCTACAGGGTTTTTTTTTTTTTGGAGTTACTGTTATTACCTGTATTACTGCATGTTGCATCAGTTAACTTTATTTCACATTTCTGTAGAGTTTTACCAGCTATTTGCCATGTGATTATATCACTGATTCCATTATTAGCAGAATGTCAGATCACCACCAGAAATCTTTCCTTCCATCTCAATGTTGTTGTTCAGACAAAAAAAAAAAAAAACCCTGATTGCCACGACATATTTGACTTCTTCAGTGCTAAAACCACTAATTGAACCTGGGTCATCTGAGTTACAGTCAGTGCTTCATACCTCTATGCCACAGAGGTCATGCTTTAACCATAAACAAATTAAAAATCTATCAGTTTTTGTTTCTTGCAGCTCAAACACTCTCTTCCTAAATAACTATTCCCACATATTTTAAAAGATCTGAGCTGGCATGCAGTAATAAATCCCAGTTATAACAGCCCACGGATGCATGTGTTTCAAATAGAAAAATGATTGCACATTCATTAATGTGTGTTTCTTTTCTTTACTTATCTAACTAAATCAATAGAGATGACAGATTCAGGATAAAGTGTCTGCAGAACAGAAAGGCTTTGATAATTTTGTTTACTGTACAAGCATTGCTCAACACTTTTGAAGAGTACTTAACATGCCTTGACGGCTATGTCCAGCTAAACACCTTTTATACACATTCCACAGCATAATTGTCAGGGTCCCATGGCAATGAAAGAATGACACAGACAGCAATGTTGAGGAACAAGGTTTTGAACCAGAAAGCTTTATTTACACAGTACAAGTAATAAGCAAGTTCCTGAGACACAAAGCTGCTCTAGTGCAATGAAATCACTGACAGTAAAAATCAATGGGAGTCTTCATGTGAACAAATAGTAGTCTGTGGAATATTATTTGTACTCAGATACAGTTTACAGGTTAAACACTTTCTACGCATTGGAAGGTTTTGCATTTGTGTGCTTAACAGAGAAAAGTAATTCTACATTTTACTAGAAGGTTCCATTCAGAAGGCTTTGGGGCCATAAATCTTTTACATTTTATAAAGTATCTAGTATGTAATGTTATAATCTCAGAAGTATTATACAGACTTTTGTACTCCTATTGTTTTTTATACAATAACTCTGACAAAGTCACAGTAACATAATTTTACTCTCTCATATATGAATATCTGTCTATATACTTCAGCACTAGTAAAATATATGAAAAGGGCAAACCTTCCTGTCTTTCAGAAACCTTTAGCAGCAACTTATTTTCTTAAAGCGGACTAAACCTGCAAGTGCAGTAACGAGAAAGCCCCTTCAAACCGAGCTATGCAGAACATTTCTCAGTATCAGAAGATGCAGAATTATTTTAAATAACCTGCATCACCTTCATTTACATACAACTTCTCCACAAGAAATAACTACAACAAAAACATGTTTTACATACTATATCCATGACTTTTGAAACATTTCTGAAGTGTGGCAGTCCACATATTTTAAGTATTCTGTAGACATTTCACAGTCAGTGTATTTAGATATATTTTACTGTGTTGAAAAAGTACATAAAATGTGACAGTTTCACAAAGCTTATCAAACATTTATAATTATCGCAACGGAAAACAAAGTGAAGAAATGTTGTGCAGGATGACTACCAAACGAACAGTGCTATCACAAATTATAAAATGGGTAAAGACAGCAAAGAAATTCAACTTGTTAACAGAATTTCTCAGCAGTGTCTTTTTTTTTACTGGTGATGTGTTAAATTATAAGTGCATATTACCTGAGTTGGCATTATAAAAATGATCCCTGCACCACTGAGAAAACAACCTAAAATTAATTTGGCTACCACTGGCTTCCTATCCCCCCAAAGGCACGACATTTACTATTACTATTGCAAAATATTTAAGCAAAATTACTGCTGCCCCTCCTAGTTTTATCTTCTTTACATACCATTGGTAGTTTTCAGCTTACATGCCACAGTTATGCAGATGGCCTTGCTGCTCCAGCAGAGTAACATTAAACTTCTGGTATGCCCATTAGCTTTCGCCGCTCATATTCTTTTCTTATCTTTTTCGCTGATTCTAAGCTTCACTCTGGTATTTTTTTAAAATAATTTTTAAATAAAAATCAACTGGTTAACTGAGTTATCCTGCTGTAGTTTATCAAACAGTGGCACTATTTCCAGTTGTAGGAACTACTTTGTGCCACATTATTTAAACATGCATTTGTCAATTTTTGAGAAATATCCAGCACTTCTCCACAAACACCTATTTTATTAGCTCAGAAAGTACATGTCAGTGAGTGGGTTCTACTGTGACAAATGTGTTTTTTGTGAACCACTGTTACCTACCATCTGGTGGCTACATGGATCATTATACCTGCAGATGTACATTTGGCAGACTGTAGCCCACATCCTGTCATGTGACTTTGCTAACAATACTGTCTTCCTGAACTAAACAAATCAAGTTCAGGAGGCAAAATTTGCTAAATTATTGCTGTGTGTGTCTAAGAAATATGTATTTTGATTTCCATCTGGGCACACCTGTCCAGATAAATAATAGTACTCTTCAACATGTTCCACTATATTTGTCCTGCATAAAAATATTGCTAACTGTATCTACATATTGAAAATTAAAGTAATAACTTTTGTATTTTTTGAAATCTGTTGACTGTGTAATGTAATCCTACATCCTTCAGAAAAATTAGCTTATAATATATTGAGTTATGGAAAGTTCAAAGGGAAGACTATGAATACTCACAATATGATTTTTTTCTTTTTTCCAATAAATGCCCAGAGATCTTCTGCTACAAGAAAATACAAGTTTAAGGCTGCTGCTTAATAAGCAAATGTAGATACTATACAACACAGGATGCAGTGAGCATTTGTCTGCTTGTACTTTCTTTAATATATATGAACTTTAGCAGTACACATGCTGTTTGTGGTTCACAAATAAGGCAAATGGGTTGTATGGCATTGTAAACGCTATGGCTGTGCCACTAAGACACCTTCTACTAGTAATGTTACATTCAGCGCCTGGGTCCAATGCTAACATTCCAGACATACAGCCTCTTTTGTGCTGATTGCAAAAGCCCTTAAATCTTAAGACTGAAATTCTGCTGTAGAATCAAAGATGCATCACCCAGCAAAGAAAAAAAGGAAGATGCACTGATTTTTTTCTGTTTTTCTAGCAAGACATACATGTGCTACACAGAAACAACATTATGTAGTTTCAATAATAATGAAGTTGGCTTTGTTTGATCAGTCCCATTTTGCTAACCAGTGGATCTCCAAACGTACTTTTAGAATATGCAATCCACTGGTTTTAGATAAAGTCAGTTCACCCTTTGCAACTTGGAACAAAAACTTGCAGGCTAAATATGTGCACAACATAACATACCAGCAGTAAAACTGATGCAGAATGTACATAAAAGTTTTCAATGCTTTGTAGATTTTTCCCTAACATCCAAAATATCAAAAGCATATCTATACACATTTGAAACACATTTATAATTCTGCTACAGAACAATATTCCCTCAATTACAGAAAATGATACATGTTTTTATGAACCAATGGCAGATCTATATAAGCATAATGTATAGATAATGCAAAATTTCACAAATGATGTCATAATTTGAACATTTTGTGTAGCCAAGATACTAAACTAAACATTTTCCATTACAACAATACCACCCATCATCATCAGTTCATAGTTTTAAGAATTATAACACTGGAGTCGAATTCTTAAATGTATTATGGAGGTAAATACCTAGCATGCACACTTCACAGAACTGGTTCACATTACCAGTTTCTAGAAACAGAACACTCTTTTCCTTATCTATCATGATTTACAAGTGGAACTGAATTCATTTCAGCTTAATAGATTGATGATCTTTAAAGTTCTGACTGAAATTATTCTATGCCATTTGCAGGGCATAATGAAGGTTTGGCAAGAAATCTTCTATCTTCAGTAACTGAATGAGGAATTGATAAACTACATATATGGACTTCTTGGATACATCCCTGAGGACACCGGTAGATTACTGCACTGCCATGAGGTGCCCTTTCTGGCTCATATGGCTGGAAGACATAATAGGATAGTTTGAAAAGAATATGAGCTTAAATATTATTATAGTTTACTGATGACTGGGAGTTAAGTTTTGGTTCTATATTTTGACATTTTTTAAAATGTTGTTGAACATTTGTGCACTTCTTAATTCTGTATCAAGCTATGCTTTCTAAATGTGCTTACATTATCATGTTATATCAACATTTCTTTGCGTAAAGCAACTAAAAGATATATACTGAGTCTACTTGGAGAAATGAGGTGCCTGAACATTTATTTGTGCCAGACACTATGGAAGTCATTGCCTCATAAGGTACAGGAAATTAGACTGTTAAGGTTTCATCATTATATATTCCAAAAATTTTTTAATCTGCTTTCATGGACTAAGTTATTCTAAACTTGTCTGTAAGCTTCCATTCTCTGTATATAGTTCCAAAATGTTTTAGCAAAATACAACATAGCAAAATTCACCAATT
Source organism: Protopterus annectens (assembly GCF_019279795.1). Classification (NCBI taxonomy): domain Eukaryota; kingdom Metazoa; phylum Chordata; order Ceratodontiformes; family Protopteridae; genus Protopterus; species Protopterus annectens. The sequence goes on along the minus strand of NC_056748.1, from coordinate 848,119,940 downwards.
TAACAGTATTATTATGACAGGTAAACTACTTGCATCTATAAACATATTTGAATAAAATAAAGTAAGAATTCTTTCAGGACGGTAAGTCCCCTGTTCACTCCCACTTCCCTTTACTTAATACATAGTGATACTGGGATTAGTAAATCTCAGACGGAGACAAAGAGTGTGAGAACATTTTGAAGTATGCATTTGTGCTCTACTCTTTCTCCGAAATTAAGTGATACCAGATACAGGTGGGGGCATTGTCTATTGTGTGACATAGAGGATGAAGCCCAAACTATTACAAAACAGTAGTAGTTTACATTATTTTATTTACAGTTGTGTTAGCCTTCACATTGTTTTTTTATATGTGGCACAATGAATAGGAGAAAAGTGGCATAATTATACATTATGTGGTCTTACATTGGCAGAGGGACATAAACAAAAGGAAAATTGCATTTTAAGCTACCAGAAGGATCTCTTGACTGTGTCATAATAAGACCTACGCTACAGAGATGGACAAGGCCACTGTTATGGGAGTGAACAAAGTCTTGTGGTTCATGAAACTGACCACTCACATTGATTAAGATTTCACTGGTAACCTTCTTGACAAATGCATGCACGCTGGATGTTAGTGGCAATAATGGAGTGAACTTTGAAATGCATAAAACCTTTAAGGTACACTATGCTGCTAGAATGCTCCTTCTCAGCCTAAGTGACATTGCTCATTAGATTTCAGTTGTTGACCCTGCAATGGAATGTAAACACAAATGAAAGACATCCTTGCATAATACTTTTACTAAATGAATATTTTCACTACTGTAAATGTCTGTGTAGACTCACTGCAAAGACCACAGTCTATAGTTAACATTTTAACAATCTTCCCTATATTTCTACATTGTTATTGTATATTGTGCAAAAAGGGGTCTGTAATCCATCAATGGAATTAAAAAAGAGATACAAGTTAAAGAAACATTCCGGATTGCTGTGATAACATGCTGTTGTTTATAGACACAAGGCCATTGATGATTTAAGCAATAACCCATGCCTGGGTGTGGGTAATGCTAGATTTACCCACATCTGGCGTGGTTTGGTAACGAGGGTGAAGCCCGAGTGGCCAAACAAAGACAACCGTGGCTAAATCCAGCATTACCCACACCCAGAAGTGGGTTATTGCTATTATACAATGACATTATTTAAGAAAAAAAATTCTTAGTTTTCTTAAATAATGGCATTGTATAATATCTCCTTGCTGCCCTTCCGCAGCTGTCTGGTATTCTGCGGCAGTTCTGATGTACTGCACATGCGTACGCTTATGCAGTACATCAAAGCTGTGGGTGGAAGCAATGGAGAAAGCAAGATCTCCGTTGCTTTTTAGAAAGTGTCTTGCTATGTTGAAGGACTTTAACATAGTGAGACAGCTTTAATAAAAGCAACGGAGAAAGTTCCGTTGCTTTTTAAATGCTGTCTCGCTATGTTAAACTCCTTTAACATAGCGAGACACTTTCTAAAAATCAACGGAGATCTTGCTTTCTCCGTTGCTTTAGAAAGTGTCTCGCTATGTTAAAGGAGTTTAACATAGCGAGACAGCTTTAAAAAAAGCAACGGAGATCTTCCTTTCTACGTTGCTTTTTTTTAAAGCTGTCTCACTATGTTAAACTCCTTTAACATAGTAAGACACTTTCTGAAAAGCAATGGAGATCTTGCTTTCTCCATTGCTGTAAGAAAAAAAAAAAAAAAAGACATACTAATGGAAAAAGTCCGGGCGACCGGACCTTTTTCCATTAGTATAAGTCTGATTTACAACGTGCATGCTGACCAATCAGCGTGCATGTTTTGGAATATTAATGGGGGGGGGGGGGTCGTTGTATAATTTAGAATACAAACTCTCTGAAAATTAATTTCTAAGTCATCTAATGTTTAGCTCTTTTGGGAGTAAGAGACAGGTGCTCATTTCATATTTATGTGTGATACAGAAGAAACAATCTCCGTGGCCCCAGTTACTTCTTTAAAAAGACTTGCATGACTTTTCTGCTGCCAAAATATAATGCTCAATACATTTTATGAAAAAAAGAGCAAAAACTGATTTTTACAAATGTGGGAAGTTTGGCATAAATATTTTAGTCATAATATGATACAAATAATTTATTGCAGTATTTTTCATGAATGATAGTGTTGTAGAATAAGCTTTTTGGCCTTTGCAGAAGATTTATTAGGGCTCTGCATATCTAACTATAGTATGACATGCATAGAAATAGTTATTAATAGGTTCCACAATTATCATTTCAATGGATTATGAACAGCAGAGCTTCAAATTGTTGTAACGGTGATCCTGTAGTGATAAGTACTTAGGAAACCAGACTGCTTTATGAAAAATAAAGCAATAATGCAATTTACTTGACATAAGAACCCAGCCAAGCAGTCTTGTGTGAAAAAAAGAAAGAAAAAAAATGCTTTAAAAAAATTCTTTGCTATAGAATGTTCCACACGGTGAGAGCATGTAAGCAAGTTACATGTTTGTCTGTATCATAGAACATCTTTGCTGATTAATTACCTTAGCATCTAGCATTCACGTCTTTACTGCAACAAGTAGAAATCTATACCACTTCCATATAATTCTAAAGTAAGAGGGGAAATGAACAACAGAAAGATTTGGACTTCATGTGATCATAGGAGCTGAAAGATTACATTTTACACCATGCAGTCCTTAATGCAAACAGACAGGCTGCCATTCAAGCTCTGAGTAGATAAACTTCACTGCAGCTTGTAGCACAAGTTGTTCCATAACCTGAAAACAAAAGTAAACTACACAGTGTGATGTACCTAATCCCCCCCCCCAAAGTGTTCCTAAGACTGTTTTATCACAGTTTAATGAAAGTGAATATGAAGAAATAACACAGCTAGCACTGACAAGAAACAAAAAGCAATAATCTCTTAGGATTTGTTCTTTAATATTGAGAGCAAACTCATCAAAAATTGATTTTGTAAAGTATACCCCTACAGATCCCTACAGAATTTGCCTGTATTTATTTGGACACCCAAGGTCTGGACTTATGGAGGGTCTCAACTATCACCATTATCTACCTGATATGAACTTCTAACAACATCTGTTTCCTAGGCAAAGAGGCAAATTTGATGAAACTGGAATACTTGCCTTTAGTAATCAGGCCAACCATTTTGATTAGTCTGACTGCACAAACACCTGACTACAAATGATAATGACATAAATAACCAAGGATTGATGACTCTTTTTTTATAACTGGCTTCCAGTTTTTTTTAAATCACAGCACTTCTGTTTGACAATTTAAAAAAGGTGATCCAATGCCTTATAACTGCAAAAGCTTAATACATCAGTTGTGAAATAGTATCATTATGCATATTTGACTGTTTTTCCTCACAAACTTTTTTTTTTAGCTGCAATGTATCCAGGCTGTTCAGAAACCCTACTGGTTTCAAGAAACATTAACACAAGCAGAATGACAACTCTATAGAATCCAGCGAAGTGGACAGAAAGTGGTACTGTATGTTCTTCTGGACCTGCTTCGTACAGCACGCTACCTGCGCTTACTGTGCACTGATGCACCTACTACACAGCTGAAGCACTCTTACATGTGCTAATTAATACGATGTTTCTGTACCCAAACGCCACAGTCTTCTTTCAATTTCTTTCTATTTGTTCAATGTCCAGCTCATCGTCCAACTCATTTTTATTTTTCCACGAAGGAGTTTCATTGTTCTCTTTGTACTTTTCACGTGTTACGCAGAAGCCAGCTTCTTCACACCCTGTGCATTCGTTGCCAAGTATGGAATCTTCAGAAATCTGTGGGTGCTGCAGAACAGGGCTGCTAGCAGGGGTTATGCCTGGTAGAATATCAGCTTCATTATCTGTAGTCGTCCATTTGTTCCTGTCAGTAAAACTGAGTGAAACTAGATTTTGTGGGCTGCACTCATCTCCAGAGATACCAAGGCAGGTAAGGCTATGGAAGTTTCTCTGAAATAAAATGAGAAATGTTCATTACTTTGCCATACCTAATAAATTCATAAACTGATATAGTCACTGATTTACTTTAAGAAAATAATAAAGATTTCTAAAGTAATAACTACAGCTTTAATTTCCTAATCTGGCATAGCAACTGGATGGTTTGGCCAAAGTATCACATTTCTGTTAGATACCACACTGGCCTATCTACATTTAAAATGATCAAATGAATACATCTGCACTTTTTGTTCAAAGTCTGTGTTTATAAAACTGCAAAAGGTCTTGTTTGTGTTTTGAGGCACATATGAAAGGAATATACTTACCATATCAACATGATCCAGCAAGCAAGAAGGCCCACTATTGAAGGTATCTATGGAACTTAATTGTTTGATATCTACAAGCTCTTCATAATTTTTAGCACCTCATATTTGCGGATGTATCTCTGATGACTCCCTACAATATGCATTTATTTATATCTATTAGCTGAGCTAAAAACCCATTTTCAGTAGAGGCTTGGGGAGAAAACACCACAGTTATACAACACAGGTAACAAAAACACCACAGTTATACAACACAGGTAACAAAAACAATCAACTGTATATGGGCATTCGAGTGCATGAAAAAAACAATGTAAAACTTAAGTAATAAAGGTTACAATTAAATATTAATAGTACATGGCAACAGTTAAATATATATTTAAAAATGTAGATAGTACTGTGGTTAAAAAAGGTACAGGAATGGAGAGGAAGCACTATGATGGCTAAGGATTGGTGATTGGATGGATGAAGATGGACTATAGCTTCAATGACAGGTCCATGTGCAAATTAAGTAGGTTTTTAGATTGTACAGAAATATTTTATGTTTTTTTTCCTGTCTTAGATCTGTGGGAATGGGAGTTTAAAAGAGTCAACAAAGTGGTTGTTTCATTTGATGTCTTTCATGAAAACAGATTCCACTATGTGCCAATACTGCATGTTTAATGTGGAGGGGTATCTGTGGGTGCATGGGGAATGGGAGAGTATGCAACAATCACCTCAACCTTTACTGCTCATCCTGCCCCAGTCCTTTCTCAGAAATGGGGGAAAGGCAAGTGAAGTACATTACCTAGCACATTTCAACCACCAAGTCTTTGTCAAGGGACAACACGTGCCCGCCTGCTTACCTGCCTAAAATGAGCAGGCTGATTATAAATAGTCATGGTCAGCCCATTTTCCATGTGAGCCGCATGATGCTCTGTGACTTTTTTTTTTGTAGTTTTACAACTTGAATTGTTAGACAAGCTTTGCTTATGAACCAAAATGCAGCTGCTATTTGATGATAAGGCTACCGTGAGACTAAACATCGATACACTATTTGATAATACTACAGTGAGACTAAATATTGATACATTACGTGACATTACATTCTGCAGTGCATCATTTTATTGCTGCTATCATTCATAGTGACACTGTAGGTTTGGATTTTGCTCTTACTCATGACGTCGCTTTTAGGAAAGTCAGTTATGTAGCTAGAATTAGTTACAGGACAGCGCAAAGTAACAACTAACATATTGTGCAGATTACCTGCATACTAGCAGCTATCATCCATAACACTGTCTTCAACCGCTCATGGAAAGTCCACAGAAAGAAGAACTTGTACATTAGGGATCTTATTTTCTAAACAAGATTCAAAATATCAGTCAGATGTTTATTAACAGCAGTTTTAGGAATCTAGACTGGCAAGACAAAAACTCTAATCTCAAAAGACAGACCGCAGTAAGCGTTAATTTAGTTAGAAATTTCATTTTAATTCATTAGGCCAAATTTACTTTGTAACTCAGTGTAAAAGTACTACCTAATAAAAAGTGAGTACTCTAAAGATAAAACAAATACAGAGTTCTTATACCCATGGGAAAATCTTAACTGATTTTCGTGCACATAGTTATTTTCCTTGATAAACATAGTGGATCTATTTTCGTATTACTTGCATGAAAGCTCATGATGACCAAATTACTTGTTTAAAGGCAACAATATTGTAACAAGTAAATGAGTGAGAATATGACAGCAAACTTAAGTATAATATGTTGGTGTTACAAAAAGGTTACTTTAAGATCTGGAGGCCTGACTGCTTAATTGTATATGATTTCTCAATTACACCTTATTTCTATTGGTTACCTATGTTTTGAATTAGAGTGTAGAGAAACTGGTTTTTCTTTTACTTTAGTGTACTCTGAGACTGAAGGCCTATCCATGGTGCTAGAAGAACTTAAATGTTTTTAATAATGTAAGTTTCCTTCCCAGACATTTGTTGTACTTCAAACTTTATGTATTTATTTATTTTTTTTAGTTTGGTGTTTGCCAGAAAATAGTTTACAACCTTATTTAGAGGGAAATAGTCTTAGCATGTGGACCTGCATGGTGTTACAATGTCACATTCTAACTATGCGGGCTTGGGTGGGGTGGTTACTGTGAAAGATTCTAAACCAACATTCTTACAACATTGCTCACATTATGGGTACACACCCACACTCACACCACACACCCACACCCAGAAACCCCTCAAAGGCCTGTCTTAAATCGACTTTATTTTAATGTTTGCATCTTAGCATCGCATAGTATTTAGCCCAAACTTCAGCCCATTTTACAATCATGTTAGAAACACTTAAAACTATAATAATAATAATAATAAAGATAAAGATAATTACAAAGAGTAGCACATTCTCAACATGCTGGTTTAGGAACTGTTACAGCATGTGGATATAGATATGCAGAGAAGATTCCGACAATTAAGTAATGGTTAAAACAATGAAGTGGAACACAAACAGATGGAGATCTAGACAGGTTTGAGATATAAATGGAGCAGAAGACCTAATGTTGATTAATTTGTTTAAGTATGCAATCACTAGAATGATAAGGACCAAGAAAAAGTAAAGGACAGTGAATACTACAAGAGGCAGAACTGGCATAGGTTCAAAGGTTAGTACTAGGCTATCTGCCCTTGTGAGCCATTTTAAGCCTAGCCAATTATCCCCTGTGAGACTCAAACCCTGCACCTTGTGTTTGTAAGGCAAATACCTTAACCATTAGGCCACCATCCCAACCCTTGTGTCGGACAAACTACTAATTGCAAACAGTGATGCAGGATTACACTTGGAATAAAAAACAGGCTAGTCAGATAACCACAGACATGCATCTGAATGAATATCTCTGTTCAGTTACCAAAACTGTTAATTCACTTATTTTTCATTTGCAAAACAAACTAGTTTTGAAATAACCGGGATAGCAGAGCAACATTTCAAAATAACTGTCAGATGGTTTCATGAGCTCTTATAGTACTTTATTTTATTTTGCTTGAAATTTTAGTTAGAGCACATTAAACATATTTAACATGAGAAATTATTTATTTTTTGTACAATTTCACTACTTGCAGAGGCCAAGATTACAATGCAGTGCACGCATTTTCAGGCAACACACTTTAGCCAGACTAGCTGTTTTGCAAATCTATTTTTCATGCTGATTTTCCTTTATTAATCCCTGAAGTCTACTTACTAAACTGGAACACACTTGGGCTTAGAGCAAACTAAGAATTCAGTTCAAAAATTAGAGCTGCAGCTGGTTTGCATATTCCAGACAACTAAAGCAGATACCTTAAGTGTCAAAACTCCACTCAGAAAACTTTGCAGGCATAGTAGTTTTGTTATTTCAAAACAGTGCTTTTATAGTGCTTATTTTCGAAATATGTGTTCAACCTCCAAAAAGAATGCCACACCTCCACTTGATAATTACAATTCCAAATGATAAATTCTGAAATTAGTTTAAAACACAGGTGTGCGCGCACACACACACAACACTTATACTGCTCTATGATCAGATATACATATTCACTCTCTATTGTCTAACGTTTCTAATGTACAGCATGAAGCATTCCATTATAAATTAAACAGGAAAACAGACTACTTAAAAGAAGAGGATAGAAACAGACAAAAAAAATTTAGTATTAAAAAATACTGTAAAGAATTTAAAAAACTGAAGTTGAATTATAAGTGCAATGTGCAACAACACACTGTTACTCGTCCTTCTCTAACACACAAGACAAGTAGGAGGAGGGTTTATTTAGATGCTTTATTACATAGAAACATCACAATGGATAGCATTATCATAAAGTACAAATTAACTAGTTAAACATACATACATGCTTATATCTCAACAGCTTACTACAAAATGGCAGTCAGACTTGCACATGCTCAGTATTTGTACACTTGTGCAAGCCCTTGGGTAGCTTCTTAATGGTACATACACACATACTGATCTGCATCCTCCCTCTTAAAAAGATTGCCCTTTGAGAAAACAATATTTGAGTTAGACATGTGCTACTATACACAATAGAAACAAAACACAATGTTCATGTCCAAGTTGCTTCATATCTGCTACAGGGATTTGAGATGCGACCATATCTCGTAATGTAACAGTGTGGACCAAATTCAGCAAAAGGGATAGTCTGCATTGTACAACTCATATCAAAATTTTCTGGATTTGCCATAGGAATGGGAATGTCCTCTGGAACTTCCTCAGGTTGGAACACCAGACAACTCACTCTGAGAGTCTTTCTCACAGGCTATGTGCTGTGGTATAGGCTCAGACACTGGTCTCAAATGCTTCTGAATCTGTCTACAACTGCCCCTTGTGATTCCACAATGTATGATCTTGGCTCTGGACCAACATTCTTCATTACACCAATCCGATCATAACTTTGGATGCCTGCATCCTTACCACTTCTCCCTCTCATAATGGATTGAGCGGTTTGCTGGTTTTATCGTAGTAGGACTTCTGGGCTAGGCTTTCACTTACCAGTTGTTCTTAACACATGGAACCAACAATTGACTACTAATTGGTAATGTGGTTTTGGTTTGTCTCAACAGAAGTCTCTGAGCAGGTGAACCAAGATGTTTATCACTAGGAACATTTATGAGATTCAAGAGATTCAGGAAAACATAATTATTATCTCATTTTAACTACTCAAAATAACTGTTCTGCACTTTGAACTACACTTTCTGCCAAACCATTTGATTGCAGGTACTCTGGGCTACTTGTGACATGAGTAAAGTCCCATTCTTCAGCAAATCTTTTGAACTGTTGGCTTGTAAACTGCGTGCCATTGTCAGAAATATACATATACCATGTACAGCAAAAGTATGCTTCATCTTAGTAATGACTGCACTGGATGTTAGGTTAGGAAGTAGGTCAATCCCGAACCAATTGGAGTAAGAGTCTACTAACACCAAATAATGCTGACCATTCCACTTGAAGATAGTGGTGGCTACTGTAGACCAAGGTAGTTCCAGAATTTGGTTAAACTGAAGTGGTTCCTTCTGTTGATGATGTTTTGCAATATTACACACTGAACATGATAAAAGTGCTCTCTTAGTGTCTTGTGACACAGAAGGCCAAAATACTACACCTCTCACCCTTCTTTTGGTAGAATCTACTCCTGGGTAACCATGATGCAAGGTAGTAATGTACTCTTGTTGCAAGGACTTTGGAACAATTATTTTTGGACCTTTCAAATGATACCTTTGTAGACAAAATCTCAGATGTACCATAAACATAATCATGGAACTTCAAACATGCAAACATAATTGCCAAAAGTTCTTTCTAGATCTGGGCATACTGCATCTCAGTTTGGGCAAGAGGTCCCGATGCACAGGCAATAGATTGATCCTCTTCTAGAATGACTGCACCTAGATGAAATTTTGAAGCATCACAGGAAAGTGTAACTGGTTTGTAAACATCATAGTAGTATCTGAGAGTTGGTGGACTGGCAAGTCCATGTTTCAGGATATGAAATGCTCTTTGGTGTTGCTCTAACCAAGACCAGGACTTGTCAGCTCTCATAATGAATTGAGCGGTTTGCGGGTTTTATCGTAGTAGGACTTCTGAGTTAGGTTTTCACTTACCAGTTGTTCTTAACACATGGAACCAACAATTGACTACTAATTGGTAATGTGATTTTGGTTTGTCTCAACAGAAGTCTCTGAGCAGGTGAACCAAGATGAACATGTCAGCTCTCTAAGCGGTGCTGAAAGTTGGCTCAAGTCTGGAATGAACTTGCCTAGGTATTTGACCATGCCAAAAAACAATTGCAGGGCTTGAATATTGTCTGATGCTGGGATCTCATGAATGGCTGCTTGTTTGAAGGGTCTGGTCATAAGCCAACAAATGACCAACATAAGCAACTTCTTGTAGCCTGAACTTGCATTTGTGTGGATTGAGCTTAAGATTCACTTGACGTGCCCTTTCTAGAACTTTTTCAAGGTTTTTGTCATGTTCTGCTTCATCACAACCTCCTACTAGTACGTCATCTACTACAATAGCACAAGGATACCCAGAAAAAATTTGCTCCATTACTCATTGAAAGACTTCAATTGCAGAATTTATCCCAAATGGCATTGTCAAAAATCTGTACCTGCCAAACAGAGTACTGAATGTAGTGAGCAATGAGGATTTTTTGTCAAGCTGAATTTGTCAAAATGAACTCTGCATCTAAGTAGAAAAAAATAGTGGCATTTGGCATCTAGGCTGTGACTTCTTCAACTGTGTGCATTGGATGATGATTTCTTTTTAGTGCTTTGTTCAAATCCTGTAGATCAATACATTTTCTGATGTCATCTGAGCTTTTCTTGTGAGCTACCAACATGGAAGGTACCCATTCAGTTGGAGTTTTAACTGGACAAATCACACTTTGTCACACCATTTTATCTAACTCAACTTTGACTCTGTCCAGCATGGCTATTGGAACTTTACATGCTGGCCTGATAACTGGACTGACCTATGGATCTAACTTCATGGAGTACACAATTGGAAACTTGCCTAGTTTGTCTCTAAACAGATCAGTATAGATAAAAAAATGTACTGGGCAAAATTAGAGTAGTGGTCTTTTAAGCTAACATGAAGGACTTCCACATTAAATTAAAGCAGCCCCATTTTCAAACTGTCACCTTCACACAGCTTGCCAAATCAAACCTTTCAGCATAACATACTCTAGCAAATGTTTCTGCTGGCATAACAATGCACTTGGAATCTATGTGGGTTTGCATTTATCTGAACAATACAAAATACTTAATTCGTTGCACTTGGAGCTACTGCACTGACTGTTTCATGAAGCACTGACAAAGCATCAACATAAAGAGTAGCCTGTGACCCTATGTAAAAGATTTCGAGTTGATCAACTCATTTCTTAAAATCTTCCCTTTTAATGAAAGAATGTGGGTTTTTTGATTTACAAAATCTTTTGAAATGATTCCATTTTACATTTGTGGCATTGTTGACCAAAAGCTAAACACTTTTCCATTTTAGATTCATGGCTTCCACCACAATTACAACAGTCGGCAATGAAACTGGGTGGGGGCTCATGCTTTGATTTGCTGACTTACTCTTATGCTTCACTGAGACTGTGCGGAATCTGGAATTTGTTGAAAAGTTCTGGCATTTACCAATAAGTGCTGCAGGGACTACCGTTGCTTTCATGTGCTTGGGCCTGTTTCTTTTAACCACATGCTGCATACTAGCAACAGGAGCTTTATCAATGTGCCTTCTGGAGCTGTTCTCATTTATAAGCATACCCGTGTGCCTTTCTGTAAGCTCGTATATCTGACAAATCTCAATGGCCTTATTTAAAGTTAAATCACGGTCACGAAGCAAAATATCTCTCACAGCATCACGTTTTATAACAAGCACCAGTCTGTCCTTTACCAACTCATTGCTTAAATAACTAAATCTGCACATTTTAGCTTTATTTCTCAGGTCAGTTATATACGTTGCAAATGTTTCACCAGGCTTTTTATCCCTTGTGTAAAATAAGTGCCTTTCCATTCTAATATTTGTCTGGGGGTTACACATTTCTCTAAATTTACATTTTAAGCACTCAGGGTCCTCCCTTGACTCAGCTGATGCAACAATCTGACAGTTTTCCCCCTCTCCCGTATAGATAGCAGTTATATAGATAAATGAACGCTCCCTTTCTATGGCCACTGACCCAGCTAAATTAAGTATAATAAATGCCTTTTTATGGTCATCTTTATCAGAAAATGCAGCCTACACAAAAATGTCATAATCTTCCTCAAACACTCTGCAGTTCTCAGCAATATTACTGTCACACAAGTACACTAGGTTTTTTTAAATCCATGTGCCATACCCACAAAGTATACACATAAGCACTCTGAAAATATGGCCTTTCTAATTATATACAAATTATTCTGTGAGCTTGTAATAACATTCAAATGTACAAAAAACTCTTTGAAACACTGTACTTCGTGAAATATGCTTTGTAATGTCTGTATTCTGTGAAATATCTTTACTGTAATACTGTACAAACATGCAAAGACTTTATACACTTCTGATAACTTGGATATGTTTGCTTAATATGAAAAAATACATGCTTTGTGAAAATGCAGTTGTTTCCCCTTATTTTATTTGTGTTATGCAATTTGGACTTTATTTCAAACATTTTCTGTAATAATTCAAATATTTTTATCAATATCGTACATATCGGTTTATGCAAATATCATTTAGAACATTCTGTGTGTCCTGTTTCATATTATGTGGAAAGAAATAGTGCTGAGCAAGTTTTAATACCTGAAATTCGTTTCTGACCTGTTTTGAGAAGTTTGCACATTTTAGGGATGATTCAGTCCTATATATTCCACCAGCCCCAAGCAAGTGCTTTAAGTCATTTTAGCCAAGCTGCCTTTAACTTCATGCCCCTTGGATATGGCATTTCTGACTCTTTGTCCTTTAGACATGCCACTTGTCCTTCTCTAACACATAAGGCAAGCAGGTGGTGCTTTAATACATAGAAATATCAGGATGAACAAACTAGTTAACAAACAGACCATACATTCATACATGCTTACATCTCAACATCTTACTACAAAATGGCAGTCAGACTTGCTTGTGCTCAGTATTTATACACTTGTTCAAACTCTTGAATAGCTTCTTAAAGATACATGCACACATTTTGATATACAACACTGTAGCTTGGGTAATGAGAATGAATGGCCTTTCAAAGTGTGTGGGGGGTGCTTTGACATTACATGTCATTTTAGTATCTTATTTCCCTTATTATGTCCACCCTGTTGAAAAACAGTACACACACACACACACACACACACACATATATATATATATATGTATATATAAATAAAATATACACACACACACATATAGGGATAGATAAGATGGTCACACAGAGATGACCAAGAAAAGGAAAAACTTAGCTGTTTGAAATATACTTACTGATTTTTGACAAGGCTTTATTTTTCAAAAAGTAAAGAAGCAGCTCTGTTTAGATCCTTAGAGTGCTATGCAATAACTGAATCCAGTTTCCCTTTTGACACAGTCTGACTCACTGCAAAAATAATGTATTTATTTGAAAATAATCTATGTAAGCTGATAAAGTGTGCTGTATGATATCAAAAAGGTACTGTATGGTTGGAAAAATCATTTTGAAGTTGCAGCTATAGGATATAAAATTAGAAAAAAAAATCTGCATTTATTTCTTTGGCATGGATGATATTTAAGGCTTTTCAAACTAGAATAAAGAAAATGAGTCTTCAGCTACAGTGATAATATGCATTTAGTGAGGCTTTGAAGAAATAAAAACATTCACTGTGATGGATGAGAAGGTTAAGTACATGTTTAATGGTTGTATGTAATTGTGCCAGTATTGGGTGAAGTTGTAGGATGAGCTCTGTAAATCTTAAAGTATGCTGCTTGTAGTCTTTGTGTATAACATTATCTGAAGAAATATTTCTTCAAGGTGAAGGAAAGTAGGATGAACTATGTTTTTGATGTCAAACTTTAACAAAGATTATAATGCTAAAAGAATATTTTCAGCTTCAACTTAAACTGTATTTAGATATTTTCCCACACAACTCCATTAACATTAAACAGATAAAACGTCAAAATACTTATTAAAACAAGTAAAATAAAATTATAGTGATTTAGTTATCATAATGGAAAATAAACTGGTACATTTGTCTTACTTCATCAAGCACTTTATTAAAAAAGTATTTACTAAACAAGTATATTTTATGTGCCCTCCTAAAACCAGCTAACAACAGACACTCCTGAAGACACCATGGTAGCAAGTTTCACAGGTGTGAAGTTTGGGAAGAGAATGAATGAAACCCAGAAGTTTCATGATGTACCCTGTAACTGCTGATAGCCCCAAAGAGGCTGAGAGCAAAATCCAGGTAGGGCAGTATCATAGTATAAGCTCCTTCAAGTAGGAGGGGCCCAAGTCATGGGTGGGTAAACATGCTAATGGTAAAATCCTATAGGTGATGATGCAGCACACTGGAAACCAATTCAGGTTGCACAGAACAGGCGTGACATGCTGGTAACATATGCTTTGAGCAACAAGGCCCAAAAAACAAAACATAAGAGCACCAGAACAAATTGTGAAAGTTAATAGAAAAAGAGAGTGCGAGAAAGACAAGAGTGTCTGTAAAAGTGTACATAAACAAAATTCTAGTGAAGAACTTCACAGGTGACAACCACTGAAGATGGTTAGCCTGGGTTGAAGCAGTCAGGGCATTCTCAGTCTGAAAATTTGAAATGGTTTGTTGCAGATGCATAGTTTTCCAGAGCCCCTCTAGATACATACAATTGCAGTCCATGCAGTTTAATGATGTCAGGGATGATGTCAGTCAGAGACTTAGGAAATGGATACCAAATGCTATAGTTTTTGCATTTCATAATGTGCTGTATGACTGACAGTGAACAGGATGTAACAGTTTCCTATTTCTATTAGTTCAGAAGGCATGGAAACATTTTTTTCACATTAAGCAAATTGACTGTTGAAGATGCTAATAACTGAAAAAGCACTTACATGAGCATGTATCGTGGAGAATTAACATAATGCTACTTTAAAATATTTAGCAAAGGAAAGCAATACATACTTTAAAAATGCTTACTGGTCAGCAGCTTGTATGTTTTAGTTGTTCTTGTGGACTCTAGATGGTTTAAACCCAGCTAGCCAGTATCCTGATCAAAACTGAAATGTGCAGTGCACTATTTCCATGACTATTAAAACAATAAGTCCTTCTGATATATGTATAACTTTCTAGTAAGTACATTGCTTATCCACATCCAATGAGAAATCAGCAAGTGCTACACCACTAACTGTACAGACACATTTTATTTTATTTAAAAAAGATATGAACTAAATCACAATCGCTTTCATATAAATGTACTGTGAAGCTCTGAGACTCTGCTATACATTATCACAAGCTTATTGTTGTTTTATGCCATGTTAGATGGGATAAAGCTCTCAAGCCTTCAAGGAAATTCATTTGATAGTTATCAAAAATGTTAAGCTTGCATGAAGATATTTTCTCTGCATATAATTCGGGATTGTTTACCAACTCAGTATACTCTACCTACAAACGTACGTTAAGTAAAGGAGTGAAAACAATAAGTAATTTAATTTGTTCATGCATTTCGTGATAGGGCAATCAAATACATAGGTGCACACAGTATCATGCAGCCCATGCAGATTTACAAATAACACAAAATATAGCAAGAGTGTATATGGTAATATTTTTATTTGCTTATTTAACTTACACAGGTGCGTGGACTGGCCCACAAAGAATCTTTTATAGATATGATCTGGTTACAGTATGGAAAAATTAATACATGTACGCAGAAAAAAAGGAGAACTGTGCAAAGGCATAACAGTTTAAGTCACTAAGTGAAAACCGAGAAATAAAGCAAAAGAATCACAGAGGAATAACGATTTGACAAAGGTTTTAAGGTCAGTAAGGTTCCAAATTACAATAGTAATTTGAGCAGAAGTCAAACTAAGGCAATTATATAACATGTATCTAGAAAAAATATGAGTCATCAGCTATAAAACATTCTATAACTATATACATAACTACACAAACTCAAATTCCTAAGAAAACTGACAAACTGCTTAATAAAACAAAAAAAGAGGGAAAAAAAAAACCAGAACCAAACTGTTTTTTGTATGTTAACGCTTTTGTCAAGTTTACTAACTCAACTTCTTCAGACAAACAGAACAACCATATCAGATACACTTAAACACCAAATACAAAAATCATATGATCAAGAGTAAAAGTCACATGACCAATGTTAAACTTTTAAAGTGACCACATTACTTTTCTGAGAAAAAAAATTTGAAGTATGAAATGCTTGTTTTATTATATACATAGCTAATCATATATGAGCTATGGTATAATAACCAATGCTAAAAAATATCTGCAGATAAGAGTTTTGTAGAGATCTGGGAGAGAATACATATGAGGCAAGTTAGTAAAGGCGTATTGTTTACTATTTAGACTGAAATGGGGAGTGAAGAGATCAATGTCAGAACTTCATAACATGAAATAATAATATATTTCACATTAAAAAAGATGTGTAAGCAAAAAAAGTCTAGGATATCAGGCCTGGATCTGATGAAGTTCTATGAGACAAAAACGTAAGGGGAAGTGTTTTTATCAGTATTTATGTTATTTGTGGATGTGCGTTCCTTTTGCTGTGTCTGAACATTAAATCACTTGTGTGTTGGAACTGCTGGTCTCCGGTGCCTAATTTTGGATTACAGAGATTGTATGCTTAACTATAATGCTGGTGATGAGGGGTTTTGAGGGGTTTTGCGTAGCAAACATAGAACCTTGGAAGACTGCCAGAAGGAGTAGGGCTGAGCAGCAGATGTCCATCTCTGGTGTACCCAGGGAAAGGAATCAGATTGCCGGCTGCCACAGGAATGGCATTTGGGGTGAACAAAAGACTAGCTCTTAATATACTAAGTGAATTGGCTGAGCTTACATAAAAATGTCACAATGTAAGATGGCATTGTGATACACAGGTGTTGGTGGCAACATTGATGGTTAGTGGTTAAGATCTGTGGTTTTCAGCTACAAGGATCAGGTTTCAGTCCTGAACTCTGATTACTTTCTGTTGCAGTCTCCATATTCGTTAATATATATATAAATATATATATATATATATATATATGCGTGTGTGTGTGTGTGTGTGCGCGTGTGTATCATACTTAACCTCTTATCATCTTAGCAAAAGAAATCTGAACAAAGTCTGAAATAATGGGGGGGAGGCAAAGGGCCAAAAATAGGAACAGATTTTAAATACTGCTCTTATAAACTTAGAAAGTTGCTAGAATAACAGGATTTGCATTAGCATGCATTATTCTGAACAATATGAGGTCTGAAACTCAAATGTATATAATTATTTAGTGACTTCAGTCCTCAGATCATCCCAGTGATCTGTTAGAAAACCACAGATTTTATGAGAAACAGACTAAAAATATGAGGCAAAAATCTGAAAAATCAGGACAGTTGAGAGGTATGATATTTATATTTTATATAAATATATATATATATATATATATATATATATATATATATATATATAGATATATATATCTATCTATCTATATATATATATATATATATATATAGATATATATATATATATATATATATATATATATATATATATATATATATATATATATATATATATATATATATATATACACACACACACACACACATATATATATATATATATATATATATATATATATATATATATATATATATATATATATCTCGATAGCTATAGATATCATTGCTAAAAAGAGACAGAGGTGGATAATTCAATAATTCACTTACCTAATTAAGAGATAAATAAACTTAAATATTAAAAAGGAAATAATAAAGAAGGGATTATGTTTATAAGCACAACATAATTAAAATGAAAGAGCAGTCTGGGGATCAGGTACAAAAATTAAAAATGCCTTGCCATCGACAGCCTAACTTAATACAGTTTTGTTAACAAAAGTCAAATCAACTCTGGGAAAGCAGAAGTGGCATGGAATGTTATCCCATGCAGGATAGGGGAGCAAATAAGTCATCTAGGGGCATGCAGTGTAAATATGCTGACAAATTATTGTTGAAAAAATAATATTTTTTTTTGGAGAGGTAAGTAAACAGTTTACCCTACTCATTAAATGAATAAATTGCCATGCGGTATTTGCCTACAGTTCATTTTACCTATGATTTATGGTTAATAAAGCTGGTTTATTCATCAGTCCACAATGATTCAGATCTCTCTGATGTTAGAGAAATTAATTAAATTTGCATTATAAATATAGCATAGAATCTTTACAAGGACACAAACATCTATGTGCTCAGTCTGTACAAATAAGACAATGCATTCTCTGACCAGTGGAACACCACAAGCTACAAAACAAACGAGGGGGAATCATTAAGACCAAACTGAGAAACCTTATTCCACACTTTTAAAGGCACTCATCTCTAAAGTCCAAATTCCTTAAATGCAGAAGCATTAACATAATACCTACATAAAGGTAAAGGCAGACAATATCTAATCCGTTAATTTTACTACCACGTCATGCCATTTTTTTATCTAGTTTGAGGAAGTGCAAGATATCTGTTACCGAAAAGCTTTCCTTATGAACCATAACCTATTTATATTAAAAGGCAGGCAGGGCACTTCTTTATATTCTTCTTGAATAAGCTCTGCAGCAATCATCACAAAATTCATAATGTGTTACAGCAACAAGAGGAACCCTAAACTTGCATTATTAACTGATTACATTGCAATCCAAACAATTAACTTTGAAAAATGTCATAACATAATACATTTAACTTCAAAAACTTTATTAGGAAAGAAGGCTTGGCAGCTAAAAATATATTTCCATGGCAGCTTCCTTTTAAAGGATCTCACATTGCCAACAACATTCCATAGTACCTTTGCTCTTTTGACAGTAATGGAAATGGATTAACTTCCCAAATCAAATAGGGTCACTGGCGGCCATATATGTGTTTGCTTCTATTATGAATGTGCACGGAGCTCCCATTTTTAATTTGACTTATGTTATGAAATAGAAGTGTTATGGGTGTTCCAAAGTGTTTAGCTGTGATGCAGCGTATTGTTTGCTTCAATTACCTGTATTGTTTACAACAGAAAGAGTTGTGTCATTTGAGTGGTTTGCTGAAATGGGGTGTTTCTGGCTAATGGTATAGATATGAAATGCCTTAGAATGGGTAAGCAGTATCAGTTATGGCAGATGATGAGAGTGAAAGAATTCAAGCATTATTCAACAATGGTTAGCTGACAGATGTTTTATCTGGCTTATTACTTTTAGCAGAAATGTGTAAATAAACCATTAACGTTTGCCAAGACTAACAATTAGTAATTTTTAAAGAACCTCACCATCACTATTAAAACTGTTAAGCAGTGCATATACTGTCAGCTCGCATCAGTAATCAGAAAGACATATACGAGGGTCACAATGGATGGTCTGCAGCAGCAGCAACTATAACTTAGTGTCTCTATGACTTGCAGAGATGAACGTCACCTGACATTGCTTTAAAGTTCCAGGGAAAACAGGCACCAAACGAGTCGACTTTCAGTGACATTTAACCTACATTATTCACCTGCCATCTTTTCTTTTACACCTGTCATGGTGATAAGTGAAATGAAGAATGAGGCAGAGATGGTAAATTGGAGTCAGATTACACCAAGCAAGACTGATTTATATCTTTAATCTGCACAATCAACAATCTGTAAATGTACCACTTCATTGCATGTTGGCATTCAAATCAAGTGAAGACTCTTGAGTTCTGTCCCATTACAACCCTGAAACACTGACTACAGAGATTTCATGCAGAATGTAGTCAGAAGCATTACAGACACAGTACCCACATACCACTGACTGTGGGAGTAATTTCAGAACAACAACTTCTTTTTAGTATTACTCTAAAGAGTGGGATTTTATTCTGCACAATGCATGGCTTGAAAAGTTGCAGAAAATAGATTAGCTACATCTTGGCTCTAAAAACCTTTTACTGCATCTTGTGTACCTTGTTATTATAAACTGTTTTTCTGCATGTCATCTTACCTCCAAGGTCTGTGCTTGCAAAACTGTAAACTCCTACTTAATGAAACCAGTTTAGATTAAACTTTAAGATAAATAGACTTCACAGCAACAATGTTACTAAAACATTGATCAGCTGAGAAAATTTCTCCAGTAAGGCTAGGGCGACATATTTCTAGCAAAGTTCAATGTGTTTATTCCTGGAATATGGATGCTGAATTTCTGCGAAATTCACATATGCTGCCAACACAAAAGTGCCATAACTCCTGAAATGACAGTATTCCACTAACTGAGCCATAAAGCAGTGTGAAAGCCATCTCTGTTCTAATATTACTGAATCCCAGACTGCTCATAGTATATACAAATCTCTGCCAGATGCTCATCAAAGCCAATGCTACTAGAGTCTAACCTTATGGGTCAGAACCAGATTACAGACTTGCTGCTTCTATGTTCAAACCACGTACCTATTTTAAATTATTTTACATGCTGTCAAATAACTACAGCAATGCAATCTCTTCAGGTTTATATTTTAAGTTACTACTCTCTGGTAAAATACACATCTTCTGATGCTGGTATTTTTTTTTCGTTTAAGTGAGGACATCAGTAAACAAATTGTCCATAGTCCTTACTATAAAAATGTCTATACATTCTTCCTGTTTCATATAGGTTTTAAGTATTTAAATTTCCAGCCATATGCCACATTCCCAAAAACATGTATGTGGTAGGTGGATTGGTGACTCTAAACTGATTGCAGGTGCAGGTGTGTGTGTGTGTGTGTGTGTGTGTGTGTGTGTGTGTGTGTGTGTGTGTGTGTGTGTGTGTGTGTGTGTGTGTGTGTGTGTGCGAGTTTGTGATACTGAAGAAAAGTCTGGAAATCTACTTTCATTCCCTACTTGCTTAGTAAATTCTGTGGATACTGTTAACTGTGGGCATTAAAATAGGAATTACATGCAACTTGATACATTAGATGCACCACTGTAAGCCATTTGCTCGAAGAGATGTTCATTTATTTCTTTGGGAACCCCGAGAGAGCATTGCAATGGCGTTTAGCTCAATGCTAACAGATGAGCATAAAAGTAATGTTTTGATTTGAAAATAAGTTCTTTAAATGTAGATGAAACCCCTTTGAAATTTATTAAAAGTATTTAACTTCACAGTTTAGTTACCCATAAAACTGAAGCTATACAAGTAATTTACTGTTGGTAACACATTCAGTAAATGAGTTTGCAGAATCACAAACTTGCATTTATTTATTTGCGTTTAGTTAGCCAGGACAGTGTAAGTGGATTGTTAGCCCCTTTTCAGTGATATCCCAGGGAGAAAAGCACCAATATTAAAAGTTGTAACAAAAAGCGATTCTAAATAAATAAACAGTACAATAAGACTGATACTTTAACAGTATTTTACAATATTCTATACCTGTAGTTACAGAATATTTTACAATACTCTAATCCTGCAGTTACATTATATTTTACAATATTGTAATTCTTAGGTTACATTATATTTTACAATATTGTATACCTGTAGCTACTGCATATTTTACAATATTCTAATCCTGTAGTAAAAGTATATTTTACAATATTGTAATCCTCAGGTTACAGTATATTTTACAATACTGTACACCTGTAGTCACCATATATTTTACAGCATTGTAATTCTGTAGTTATAGTATGTTGTTGTGTCTATTCGGCTTATCCCGGTTAGGGGTCACCACAGCGGAACTCCGGTCCACTAATGTTTGGTAGTCCTCAGGTTACAGTATATTTCACAATATTGTGATCCTCAGGATACATTACATTTTACAATATTATATACCTGTAGTTATTATACCTGTAGTTAAATTATATTTGTTGTGTATCCTAACTTCTACCCTGCACCTCTAACCATCAGTCTAGGAGCCAACAAAAGCTTAAAAAAAAGTACTAACTTCTACCCTGCACCTCTAACCATCAGTCTAGGAGCCAACAAAAGCTTAAAAAAAAGTACCTCGGAACCCTACAGGACCCTCCCCTGCAGTATTCTTGTGGCCACAGTAACAGCAACAGTGCATTGTGTATCCTAACTTCTACCCTGCACCTCTAACCATCGGTCTAGGAGCCAACAAAAGCTTAAAAAAAGTACCTCGGAACCCTACAGGACCCTCCCCTGTGGTATTCTTGTGGCCACAGTAACAGCAACAGTGCATTGTGTATCCTAACTTCTACCCTGCACCTCTAACCATCAGTCTAGGAGCCAACAAAAGCTTAAAAAAAAGTACCTCGGAACCCTACAGGACCCTCCCCTGCAGTATTCTTGTGGCAACAGCAACAATGCATTGTGTATCCTAACTTCTACCCTGCACCTCTAACCATCGGTCTAGGAGCCAACAAAAGCTTAAAAAAAAGTACCTCGGAACCCTACAGGACCCTACCCTGCGGTATTCTTGTGGCCACAGTAACAGCAACAGTGCATTGTGTATCCTAAGTTCTACCCTGCACCTCTAACCATCGGTCTAGGAGCCAACAAAAGCTTAAAAAAAGTACCTTGGAACCCTACAGGACCCTCCCCTGTGGTATTCTTGTGGCCAAAGTAACAGCAACAGTGCTTTGTGTATCCTCACTTCTACCCTGCACCTCTAGCCATCGGTCTAGGAGCCAACAAAAGCTTTAAAAAAAGTACCTCTGAAGTATGTGTCCCTGTACAATGTGCTATATGATGAACTAGAGTCTTGGTTAATATTACAGTGAATGATATAACAGCCATTACAGTGTTCTCCTGCTAGTTGCCACATAAAGCAGATGCCAGCAGCCCATGTTCTATCTCTATAGCTACCCTCAGCCTGTATACTTTTTCTGTGCTATTCTACCATCCTAACTCTTCACCTCCCCGGACCTTATGTCCAAACCATCTCTCAACAGCATTTCTGCCTTTTATTACTGACGGAAGTCTTCCACTTACTTCCTTGTATTACTACTATCGCTACTTTGTTTTTCTCCTGCTCCTCGCTGCTAGTATATCTTCTCTCTGCCCCCTTTCTCTCACTGTCTAGTCCATCTCAGCCTTTCCTCTCTGGCTTTCTGTAAGTATAGCTGTCTATGTAATTTGTGCCCTGTGTGCTCCTCCAAACCTCTCTGCTCTTATTTGTATGCTAACTTTTTTCTCAGCAATACTATATACTCACCTTCTAGCCTGCCCTCTCCTCTTCTGATTGTTTCCAGGCAGACCTGCCTTCTACCTTCCTTTGGCTCTTCCTGCTCTGTTCGCCCTGCGGACTCACTCCTCTCCTCTACCCTACCCCCAGGGGTCCTAAACTTATACTTCCTTAACCACACCCTCTCCCAACCATCCAATCTAATACTTCAACCAATTTATTTAATTTAACCACACCTCACCTATTTTACGTTCCCCTCACCTCCAACATCCAGTACCTCCTCTTAACCCTCTTAAGGCTATTCACTACCTATCATTGCTCCCACACAAAGAACTTTATAAAACCTTTACTTTCCTTTGTATTTCTTACCCAGTTTCCTGCTATAGCTATATAAGAAACTCTTTAAAATATGTCAACAACTAAACCTATCCTAACCAAAATGTTAATACTCTTTACTCTCATATCTTTTCTCACCTCTGCCTATCTCTTCACCTCCATTAATAAAGTTAATTATAACTACTTCAACTGCTCTCCTAAACAAGCAGCTAGTCACAACTACACCTTTACCCATTTTCAAATAAACACCACATCCACACCCTGCGTCCTGCTAGCCAAGTATCATCGACTTACTCATGTTAAATTCAACAACACAACTGTAAAAAAAACTAAAATACCTAATCAGCTTCCTCAACTACCCATTTTCAGCCCTAAAAACTCCCACCTTAAAAGATGGTGACATCCACCCTAACCCAGGCCCAACAAACATCCCAACATTTACAACTCCTTCTATCAGTCCCCCCACCCTAACTACCCAAACCTGTCAATCAAATTCTTTACTTTTATGTCATCTTAATATCTACAGTATAAATAATAAAATTGCCCATCTCCATGCCCTCCTTGATATTCATTCTTTTCATATCCTCTGCCTCACAGAAATCTGGTTAAAACCTGTAACTAAAGATAATGAAATAATCCCCCCAGGTTACAACATATTGAGACTCGACCACATAAAATGTAGGGGTGGGGGAGTAGCATTACTGTATAAATCCAACTTACAGATCTCTTCCATATCTTATAACCCACCTCAGGATAGTAAGGCTGAAGTGCTTATCTCCCAACTTCAACTAAACACTTCCAAAGCCCTATATATTATCTGCATCTACCTACCCCCTGGTAATAATATCTCTACAATAGAAGACATTCTAAGCTGGGTAACAACTTCTTACCCACAAGAAACCATTATACTTGGTGATTTTAATACTGACTGGAAATGTGTAAACACATATAATCCTTCATCACATATTAATCTTCATGGCTTTAGTCAAACTATTACCACCACCACTAGACTTAACAAACCCAATAACAAAGAGAGTATCTTAGATTGGATACTCATTAATAAACAACAACAAATTTACAAGGTAGGTACTCTACCAGATGACTTAAGTGATCATATGTTAACTTACGTTATAAGACAAAAGAATGACATCCCTAACACCCCTACTTACAAGATCTCTCAAACCAACAAACATTTTAACCCTGTATATTCCAAAATAAACTTAATGCCTCTAACTGGTACCCACTAAAAACTCTCCCTCTTGAGAAGACAGTTAAATATTTCAACTCTAAATTCTTAACTATCCTTGATAAGCATGCTCCTAAACGTTCTATCAGAATGAAGTCGAAACCTGCCCCCTGGCTTTCAAAAGAAACTAGACAACTCATATTGCTTAGGAATAAATCTTTGACCAAGTGGAGAGCATCCAAAAATATCTCAGAGCCACAAACATTTAAACATTAAGGAATACTACTAAAAAAGCTATACTGACTGACAAAAAACACTACTATTGTAAACTACAGCAATCTCACCATAACAATCCACAAAATGTCTGGTCTAGCGTTAATAGACTCCTTCACCCAGGGCACTCCAGTACACCACTCCCTCTAGGGGCTGATAACAATACCTCCCTTCAAACTGCCAATGCCTTCAATACCTTCTTCACTTACACCATAAAATCTCTAGCCTGTCAACTGTCCACAAACAACTCTAATCTCCAAACATCTTTACCTAATACTCTCCCAACATTCCAAATACATCCCATCGCTACCTCGTACATCCAAACACTTATACATAAAATTAAGCCATATACCCCCTTTGCAGACCAAATACCACCTGAATACCTGCAAAAAGCAGCCAAAGTAGTTGCTTATCCTGTATCCATCCTTATAAACAGAACCATAAATGAAGGAACCATCCCAGATATCTGGAAAATCTCCCACATTATCCCTCTACATAAAGGTGAAAACTCCAATGAGTATTCCAACTACAGGCCTATAGCTCTCTTATCACCCTTAGCAAAAGTTACAGAGAAATGTATTCACCATCAACTAATTAACCACCTAACCCAATATAATATATAGCTAAGTGTCAGCATGGCTTCAGGCCATTTCTTAGTACCACCACAGCCCTCCTATCTTTCACTGAATCTATCAATAAAAACTGTAACAACAACATCCTCTCAACTGCACTCTTTATTAATCTATCAAAAGCCTTTGACATGGTCAGCCACCCCCTACTCCTAAAAACTCTTGAATCCCTTGCTCTTGACTCCAAGGCTGTTCTCTGGTTTAAGTCCTACCTTAACAATAGGCAACAAGCAGTCCTTTGGGAGAATAAACTATCTTCCCACCTGACAGTCTCCCTTGGAGTCCCTCAGGGCTCCATTCTCGGTCCACTTCTATTCTCAGTATTCATCAACGACCTTTACTTAGCAGTCCCTCAAGCTACCTGCATACAATATGCAGATGACTCCATGGTCATATGTTCTTCCAACTCCACATCTGAACTACAATCCCTAACTCAGACAGTATTCAATTCAGTCGAGGCATGGTTCCTAACATGTTGCCTCCTTTTGAATGCCAAAAAAAAACAAGCTCTTACTCTTCACACCTAACAGTAAGCCCCCCCCCGATCAATTTCTCAATCAAATCAAATAATGGCACCATCATAACCCCAGACTCTATCACCAAACTATTAGGGGTCTTAATTGACAATAACCTTACATTTGACAATCATATAAATAACACTATAAAAAACGTAAATAGAAAATTGGGGTCCCTATATAGAATAAAATCCTTCTTAACACCAACAGCCAGAACTACAATTGCCCACTCCCATCTAATCTCCACTCTTCTTTATGCTTCCCCCATATATACTAACCTAAAGAAAAATAATCTCACTAAACTAACTAACTCCTATAATAATATTGCCAGGTTTGCCACTGGGAACCCATTTAGAACTCACCACTGTCTGAACCTAAAGCAGCTTGACTGGCTTGAACTAAAAAACATTCTGATACTTTCCCAACTTACCATTGTTCATAGGATATTCTACCAACCTAACAACACACCGATACTCTCTAACCTTATTACCCCCTATGCAAACCTCAATTCCTTATGCTCTTCCACTAAATTCCTGGCTAGCACTACCAAATCTAATAACTTGGCAGGTGACTCCTTGTTTTCTAATACCACTGGAAAATATTGGAACCTGTTGCCATCAGATCTAACAGTACTTCCCTCCTTCCCACTCTTTAAGCAAAGGCTCAAGCAACATCTTAAAACACACTGGTTATGCCCCTGCTGTTACCCTGACTAATTGTCTGCATTCTCTTTTGCCATTTTGTCTATCCCGCCTCCCCTCACCTTTTCAACACTACTTACCCCTGGGTAGCGGTAATTTTTTAAAATTATTGTTGCAAATAGGATATGAAATAACTGTGAACATATTGCAAACAACCTCACATATTTTACTGTAAGAGTATCTTATTCCTTTCAAAGTTTTTGTATTTCTTAATTAGCATACTTCTCTTTAGCTAAGGATCTCTATTTTTAACTAATGTATTTCTTTATATTTGCGTAAATAATTATTTTTGAATATGGTGTTTGCTTATATAGTATGACTTTGTAACTACGGTTCTCTCATTTATTTTCGTCTTACATTTTTTTACTTTTTTTTTCTCTTATAATTGTGCATTATACACTTTTAAATGTTATTGTGGAGCTTTTCTCCCCGGGCCTCTGCTGAAAATGGAAATATATCCAGTTGGACTAGCCCGGTTAACAAATGTAAAATAAAAATAAAATAAAATTTTACAATATTGTACACATGTAATTACAGTATATTTTACAATACTGTAAATGTGTAGTTACAGTATACTTTGCAATACTGTGATCCTGTAGTTACATTATATTTTACAATATTGTGATCCTCAGGTTACAGTACATTTTACAATATTGTATACCTGTAGTTACCATATAGTTTACAATATTGTAGTCCTGTTGTTACAGTATACTTTACAATATTGTGATCCTAAGGTTACAGTATATTTAACAATACTGGACACCTGTAGTTACCGTATATTTTACAATATTGCAATTCTGTAGTTACAGTATATTTTACAATATTGTACACCTGTAGTTACCGTATATTTTACAATACTGCGATTCTGTAGTTACAGTATATTTTATAATATTGTACAGCTGTAGTTACTGTATATTTTACAATATTGTGATCCTGTAGTTACATTATATTTTACAATATTGCGATCCTCAGGTTACAGTACATTTTACAATATTGTATACCTGTAGTTACCATATAGTTTACAATATTGTAGTCCTGTTGTTACAGTATACTTTACAATATTGTGATCCTAAGGTTACAGTATATTTAACAATACTGGACACCTGTAGTTACCGTATATTTTACAATATTGCAATTCTGTAGTTACAGTATATTTTACAATATTGTACACCTGTAGTTACCGTATATTTTACAATACTGCGATTCTGTAGTTACAGTATATTTTATAATATTGTACAGCTGTAGTTACTGTATATTTTACAATATTGTGATCCTGTAGTTACATTATATTTTACAATATTGCGATCCTCAGGTTACAGTACATTTTACAATATTGTATACCTGTATTTACCATATAGTTTACAATATTGTAGTCCTGTTGTTACAGTATACTTTACAATATTGTGATCCTAAGGTTACAGTATATTTAACAATACTGGACACCTGTAGTTACCGTATATTTTACAATATTGCAATTCTGTAGTTACAGTATATTTTACAATATTGTACACCTGTAGTTAACATATATTTTACAATACTGCGATTCTGTAGTTACAGTATATTTTATAATATTGTACAGCTGTAGTTACTGTATATTTTACAATATTGTGATCCTGTAGTTACATTATATTTTACAATATTGCGATCCTCGGGTTACAGTATGTTTTACAACATTGTATACCTGTAGTTACTGTATATTTTACAGTATTGTAGTCTGTTGTTACAGTATACTTTACAATATTGTGATCCTAAGGTTACAGTATATTTAACAATACTGTACACCTGTAGTTACTGTATATTTTACAATATTGTAATCCTGTAGTTACTGTATATTTTACAATATTGTGATCCTGTAGTTACATTATATTTTACAATATTGCGATCCTCGGGTTACAGTACATTTTACAACATTGTATACCTGTAGTTACTGTATATTTTACAGTATTGTACACCTGTAGGTTACTGTATATTTTACAATATTGTAATCCTGTAGTTACAGCATTTTACAATACTGTACTTGCAGTATATTTTATAATATTGTGCTCCTCAGGTTACAGTATATTTTACAATACAATATACATGTAATTAAAGTATATTTAACAATAGTGTAATCCCATAGTTACAGTACATCTTACAATATTGTAAAAATGTAGTTACAATATATTTTACTTAAGAAAAAGTCAAAGTAAAAAGAATAGGAAGCATAAGAGGATAAAAAACCTAAAAGAGTGCTTGGGTGTTAGGTTGAGGAGTGGGAAACATAAGGGTATTGAGAGAACAGAAAAGGAAAACAGACATAATGGGTAGAAGATATATATAGAGGAAGGTCAATGGGAAGGGAAATATAATGAAGTTGAGGACCAAGAGTGGGCAGACAGGGTGATTTACTAATAAAAAGGGAGAAGTTAAATGAAGATAAGAGGGGAGAGGAAATTTTGACTACATTTATGTGACGAAAGCTATATACGTCAAGTAAGAAAGATAAAAATATGTGCTGACAGATTCACTTTATAATCTCGAAATACTAAAATACTGAATTTTAGTATCTCGAGACAATAAAGCCAAAATCCCCAAAACCGTGAAATTCAAAATCGCGATCATTCACATACACACACACGCGCATTAAAATCCCTACACAATACCCTTACAAGAACACCACTTACCTGAATCCCCAGCTAAACCCACAAACCGCACCGCACATCACGAACATGACACCACAATGGCAGCTTTGACATTTCCTCATTCGATAGCATGCAGTTTTGCGTAACTGCACTTTCGACTTTATGGTGTTGAAATACTAAAATTTGATATTTTAGCATTTCAAAATTATAAAGTGAAACCTTACTGACTGACTTAAGAAATGGGCATACCCTTTTGTTGCATTTTGCAGGGAGAGTTTCAGGTTTGTTTCTGATGTACGATCAGGGAGAACTCAAGTTTCATAGTATTGCTCCAGATAACGGATATAAGAAGTCTCCAGAGTACTTGCTGGATTTAGACGTAAATATCAGATTACGGTTTTCTGATCAAAGTTCTCTGGAAGTGACAAATTTGCTGATAAATGTGTTGATTGATTGACATTTGCTAGGACAATTTAGAATGCTATGTGCACTTTTGAGTTGAGAGAGATCAAGAAAGTGTTTTAGTTGTAATCAATGGATCTTGTGCAGAACTATGCAGTGATGTGTTCTATAAAGTATAATTTGCAGAAAATTCTATGATTTTACTGAAACACATTTCATTTTTGTGTAGGGGAGATTTATGGATGTTATTTAGGATGAGTAAACAATAGAGGATAGTTGGAAGTAGGAAATATAGTATTTACTGAAATTGTGTCTGTGGTTTCATTGGGTATACTATTTTATTTAGCCTGCCTAGTTTTGATTGGTTTTAGCAACTATGTAGTTAATATGCTGATCAACCCGTAGTTCGTCTAAAATTACTCCTAACATTTTGGACTGGTTTATTTATTCTATAACAGTACTGTCCATAGACCTGATCCTAAATTAAATGTATTATTGTCATCTGTAGTACAGGAAAAGATCATTAGTTGTTTCTTTTTAAGTTTCATCATTAGTTCTGATTCAGTTATCCATTTCTCAAGTTTGTTGAAAGTATGTTTTGTGTGTGTGTGTGTGTGTGTGTGTGTGTGTGTGTTTGTTTTGTACTGGCACAGCAGATTAATGTTGAATCATTTGCATACTGAATTACAGTTCCTTTTCTTACTATTCTCTGCATGCTTCCAATATCTATATATATACATATATATATCCTTGTGAACCTCCTATGGCAATAGAAATAAAAAGATGAATGGCTTTCTAGTTTACTAAATGTGATTTATTTCGGAGGTAGCTCTTGAACTAAAATATTGTTGCAAAGTTCATGCCCAGTTTGGCAAGTCTAAAAAGCAGAACATGGGAGACTGAGTCAAATACTTTTGCTAGGTCTTTGAAGACAAAAGTTGCATATTTTGGTTTAAGTTGGCATTTGCTAAGTTTGGAAGGGATAATAAAGTATCAGCATAATGAACCAGGTGAAATCTATGGTTTTGTCAACTGGCTGTTTTTTTTTTTTTTTAGCAAATGGCTTATGATTTATTACTTATAAACTTTATCATGAATGTGTTTGTAAAAGTGTCTGAAACATTACAGACAAATAGCTTTATGCAGTTTTTCTGAATGTGTCAACAGAAACATGAAGATAAAAGTCATACTAGCCACAGCGACTGCACAGCCTGTATCTTTTTCTCCATGTTTCTGGTGGCCATGCATAATTCAGAAAGTAGTGAGATTTAAAATGTTATTTCTACATTTAAACTGAAATATAGCTCAAAAATGGAAGAAGTAGCAAGACTGGTCAAGAAAAACTTATTTTAACAAAACAGTTAAACAAAAACTAAAAAAAAAAATAAGATTCTATATCCTTGCCCACACAACCCAGAAAACAATAACCTCAAAACCTTGCTAAAGAGATGCAGTTAGATATTAAATTAGTAAATACAGCATTTAAAAGAAAAAGTGAAGGAAAAAAAAAAACATTCTGGAAATTTCCACTACACACCACCATGCTGTCATCCAAACTGCATTTTTTCTCTAGAGTTTGAGACAGTGATTTTAGTTTCAGAATTACAAATTACTGGACAAAAGTACAAATGAATAATCATATATATGTGGTACCAGAACCTAATGTACTGCAAGGTCTTGACATAACCTACTTCTAAGCTCATCACTCAATGTTTTAAGCCCTGTATAGAAACACTGCAGTCAGCACATTATGTTATCAGGAAATACTGAGCAAAGCTGAAACATCGCTGTTTACCTCACAGAGAGATCTTTGCACAGTGATACAGTCTAAGTCCTGGTCAAGGATGCATTTAGCTATAAGGGCCTGATATGCCCTGTGGTTGTGTGACCTTTTCAGCATATTATAATAAGTGAACTGGCATAGGACAAAAATCATCTATGAGAGGCATGGGGATTTTCCTACACCACCACACTGAGAAATTACCATAATTTGTTCCTCTTTTAGAAGAAATGGTCCTTCATCTGAAGGACACTCATATCAGTGTACCATAATACATCTTACTTTTATTGAAATATGAAGTTTAAAAAAAGTAGAAGAGGCAAATATGAAGTTTAAAAAAGTAGAAGAGGCAACAGAAAGTCATTGCTGCCTTTCTTAAACTATAATGAGCATGGCTTTTCCAAGTTCTGCTAACAGATGATTACAACAAGGTAGTCTGTCTATACTTGTTACAGCTGCATATAGTACAACTGCAACTTTTGTCACCTATTCTTGTCCAACCTCCTCTGTGCTCACCTCTTTTATATACTGGGCACAACAAGAAGTGACAGCCCCACAAAGAAGGCTTTTTCTATTTACATGTCTTCACTTTTTTCCCTGTTTTTCAAATGAATAAGTCATGACAACCTCATTTCAAAATATATATGACTATGAATCCCTGCAACAATCATTTGCACCTGTCATGGCAAGTCATCCTACCTGAGGAAACAACCAAAACATAATATCATACTGTATACCTGTATCTGAAGAGCAATCAAAAGTCAAAAGTGTAGCATCATATTGCATATGTGTACCTAAGGGAACAGACAAAAGTAATAGCATCATATTGCATACGTGTACCTAAGGGAAAAGACAAAAGTAATAGCATCATATTGTATACGTGTACCTAAGGGAACAGACAAAAGTAATAGCATCATATTGCATACATGTATCTAAGGGAACAGACAAAAGTAATAGCATCATATTGCATCCATGTACCTAAGGGAACAGACAAAAGTAATAGCATCATATTGTATACGTGTACCTAAGGGAACAGACAAAAGTAATAGCATCATATTGCATACGTGTACCTAAGGGAATAGACAAAAGTAATAGCATCATATTGCATCCATGTACCTAAGGGAACAGACAAAAGTAATAGCATCATATTGTATACGTGTACCTAAGGGAGCAGACAAAAGTAATAGCATCATATTGCATACATGTATCTAAGGGAACAGACAAAAGTAATAGCATCATGTTCTATACATCAACCTGAAGAGAAAAGAATAGAGCAGAACCATACTATAAACCTGTGCTACATAAAACAACTTTTTAACTTGAGGAAACAACCAAAACTGCAAAGACATGTGGTACAGATGTTCTTAAGGACGTTAACGTGCAGCATCACAATATGCAGCTGTACCTAAAGCACTGCAACGAATGTGAGCCCATACCTGTGGAAACAGTGCAGCATCACTCACGCCTGTACCTGACAAAACAAAGAATGAAGCATCATACTGCACACCTGCACCTGTGGAAACAGAAGTGCAACATCACTACATGACTGTACTTGTGAAAAACAACCAAATGCAGAATCTCACTGCATGTCTTCACCTGAACAGTCAAAAGTGCATCATCACCACACTCCTGTACCTGAGATAATGTCCAAAAATTCAGTATTACCTGCACCTGTGGAAACAAACAGAAGTGCAAAAGTTCTGCAAAATTGTGCAGAATTCCTACATACCCACAACTGACAAAACAGTCAAAAGTGGATCACTGCTCACTTGTACCTGAGGAAACAGATGAATGTGTAGTATGTTAAAGAATAATTGCACACGAGGAAACACCTTAAAATCACAGTATCACTACATACTACTTGTTTTTGACGAAAATTCCAAAGTGCAGAATCACAGTACCCCTACACCCAAAAGTGCAGCATCGCACTATCCACATTCACCTGCAGAAACCTGAAAGTGCAGGCTCATTGCACATGTGTACTGGGGAAACAAACCAAGCATCATCCTGCAAGCCTGAATGAAATGTACAAGTGAAAGGGTACAACAGCAAACTCCATACATGAACAAAATCATAGTTACGGTACTATATATGTTATACAAGTAATATGTGGCAATTGTTTCACGGATTAGTAGGTGTGCAGTGTCCCCATACCTTCAACATTCACTATAAGGAGGGAGGAAGGAAAGTGTACCATTTAAGAAAGTCTGCATCATACCCTGTGAAGTAAGTTTATATCAAGCCAATATGGAGTACTATGCTCCTCTGAATTAATCGCCCAAGTCTCTGTATAATGTATAAGGTTATTTTCTTCTTTCGTTCTCATTTTCATTACTGAAACCCTGATATTTCATTGTATGCCATCTTCTCCGAGGTGAATGAACGAATTAATTATTCATGTATTCTTAAACAGGAAAGCTAACTGAATCAAATAACAAGAAATGGATAGTAACAGACTTGCAGACAGCATACTTTTGAATTTCCTAACAACCAATAACCAGTTTACTACACTACGTCATTTAATGACATACTGACATATATACATTCATTTATAATAAAAAAAAAATACTTCCCTAAATTAAGTTGAACAAATAGGCCATATTAAGCTCCTGACTGATGCCATGAGACAAAATGGGATTAAATTCTGATAAATGCCAAGCTTCAATATTAAATGGTATCTCTCTGTTGGGTGATCTAACAATGAGGACCCTCCTTGACAGATTAGGTGAGTTAACCTAAGACAGTCATTTTTGCAAGATTACCATGCTCAGGGATCTTCTCCCTCAGCTCTAATACATGCTGTACTGTTGCACATTGGTTACATAAGTCCACCTGTCTTGAGAGGCCTCCTGTTCTTGTTTTGTTTCTCAGAATTCAGATAATTATCCTCACAATCATCAGTATAGTTACTGCATTCACATACCTAGAATGAAGTTCATACTATGTCCATTTGCCTGTAAAATTACTAGCCAAGACTCGCACTTGCAATGTTTACGCCAGCTTAG
Source organism: Protopterus annectens (assembly GCF_019279795.1). Classification (NCBI taxonomy): domain Eukaryota; kingdom Metazoa; phylum Chordata; order Ceratodontiformes; family Protopteridae; genus Protopterus; species Protopterus annectens. The sequence goes on along the minus strand of NC_056748.1, from coordinate 848,085,480 downwards.
AAAGATCTGCAATGTCAAATATTGTCACAAGTGTCAGAGGTTTAGCCCTCTCACAAAGTGGTACCATGAAGAGAAAAATTTGGCAAGTGCTGTACCTAGAGAAGAAAAAGAAGCTGCTTCATGAATAGATTTGGAGTCTAAACCCTTGAAGAAAGCCTGTGAAGATGCAGCAGCTCTAGTGTAATAGATCGTAATTGGAACCAGCAGCTGTTTTCCATAGAAAGAGTAACAAAAAGAGATAGCCTTGGCTATCAAATTTAAAATTGCATGTTTGGAAACAGGAGTATGCAAATTTTTGTCTTGGAAAGAGACAAAAAGCTGATCAGATTTCTGAGAGACTATCCTTACAGATGATGGACATCCAAAGAATGTAGGATCCTTTCCCTAAATTTTGAGAGGAAAGAAAGAAGGTAGGTAAGCTCATAGTCTGATTCAAGGAGGGCTCATTAACCACCTTTGGCATAAAAGTATGGAGAAGTAACCCCACTCTGAAACAAGCTTAGCATAAGTCAAAGCCATAATCATAGTTAAAAGTATGGAGAGTAACCCCACTCTGAAACAAGCTTAGCATAAGTCAAAGCCATAATCATAGTTAAAAGTATGGAGAGTAACCCCACTCTGAAACAAGCTTAGCATAAGTCAAAGCCATCAACATCATAGTTTTCCATCTGTAAAACTTAACAAAGTTAGCAGGGTCAAAGGGGGATAAGATAAGCTTTTTCAGAACATTGTTCAAATATAAAGAAGGAGGGGTAGCCTTTCTTGATAGTCTTATAGAAAGTACGTCTTTCAAAAACTCAAATCACTATGATCATGGTGTATTTAAAGTGAGACAAGCAAAAATGCCAGCCCAGCAAAGAGCAATTCACACAAATAAACCAGGATATTAGGAATGCAATCTGATAAGGGTCCGTCAAGGGATTCTGTCAACAGCATCACAAAGAAGATGTCTTCCATTTGGAGACATATGGTTTTCTAGTAATTGCTTTTCCAGCCTCCTGTAAATCCTTAACCACATCCTCAGACAACTGATACCTAAAAGAAATTAAAACTCTATTATCCAAAGAGCCCGATTCAATGTCTATAGGCTTGGATGAATTAAGGAGCTTTTGTTCTTTGAAAGTAAGTCTGTCTCTTGAGGTAACTTGCAGTGACTACCTCTGGCCAGGTGGAATAGAATGGGGAAAAATGGTACATTGGGCACAACAGAGTCACCAACAAGTTTTTTAATTTGTGCTTCTTGATCTTCAGAAGGACTTTTGAAATCTGAAGAATTGGAGAGAAAGCATAAAGGAATCTCCTTTTCCAGGAAAGGTCATAACTTCCATTCTCCATGCCTGAGGGCAGGGTTGGTGTGAGCAAAACAGTATGAGCTGTCTGGTGCATATGGCAGCAACAAAATCTATCCATGGAGCACCCTACTGACAGACAACATCTAGAAAGACTTTTCTGTTCAACATCCATTCATGAGGATCTCGTCTGCATCTACTGTATTACACCCTTAGGGAATATGCAGAGCCCAGAGAAAAAGTTTGTGTGGAATTGTGTTTTCAAAGCCAACCTGCAGAGGTGAAGAGGTGATAAGACCTGGTGCCCCCCCCTCCCCACTTATTGATATACCACATGACTGTGGTGTTGTCTATGACAGCATGAAGAGGACCCAAAGTCCAGAGGTGATGTAGAGACTGAACAGCTAATACAAATCTGCTTTCATCTCCCTTATATTGATGTGGCCCCTTCTTTCCTTCTGGGTCCATACCCCTTGGATACTGATGTCCTTGGAATAAGTACCCCATGCTAGATCTGAGGCATTTGTATATAGATCTTGTCAATTTGAAGGAAACAGAACAGGCAGTGCTATATTGAGTGAAACCTATTTCTTCCACCATGAAAGCTCCTTCTTGATGGACAGAAAAGGAGGTTGGAAGGTTAGTGGATGATAACACTGAGTTGAAACAGACTTTGGATACCACTGCATCTTCATCATATGGAGTCAGTCATGAAGAACCATAAGAGTCACTTATGCCATGTAGCCTAGAACTATGAGGACCGCTCCTGAAGTTATCATATATAAAGAAAGAAGATTCTAAAAGTAATCTGTCAGGGAAATAGCCTTCCCCTCTGGAAGAAAACCTGACCTTCACAAGATGTTGATTTTGCAACCCAGGAATAACCAAAATTTAGACAGAATTAAGCAATACATCTTCACGTTAGCAAGAACCCCAACCTTCCCAGAATATCCATCACAAAATAAAAAAATTGTCAGAAGAAGCTATTGGGTAGGAGCCTGAATGAGAAGGTTGTCTCAATAAGGATATATTTAAATAGCTTGTAGCTTGCAAAAGGCACTTAGTGAACACCCTTGTGGCAGTAGAAAGACCAAAGAATGATGTAGAAAACATGATATGTAGATGCACAAAAACATAGAAATTTCCTGAAATGCATATGAATAGGAATATGAAGGTGTGACAGGCCAAGGTATGATGAATATGGAAGAATAAGCAGTCAGTCACAAGGCAGGTGATTTGCTGGAAAGGAACTCTTAGAAACATTGTCTTACCCTTCTGAGAAGACTTCAGATTCTTGCACAAAAACGAACCAGCTTTAGAAAGATAATTCCTCTGAAAATTAGGAACAGGAGGCAGAAATATTTCTTTTAGGTCCTGCATGACCCTTACGTTTCTCCTGAAAGGATACAAGTTCTGCTGCCTTAGATACAAAAACCATCCTTGGTCAAAGGCTGAAGTCTAATCTAGGAAAACCTGGAAAGAACTGAACTAGTGGCTGCAGCCCTAGAAACACCTTACTGAAGCTACTCTGATAAGATGTAACTAACTATATTGGTTTGCTAATTTAAAAAGCTAAAGTAGCAGAGGTATACACTTCTTTTTCCAAATCCATCAATGGCTGTACTATCTATATCTGTAGGCAAACAGAGGAAGACAAGAACTTAGAAAGATTTTCAATGGAAACAGTAATGTTAGTTGGGTCTGAAACAGAATTCTTCCAGAAGAACTTGACTGAATCTAGCAAACTGTAAAAATCTTTCGTGTTGCTAAGAGGCTGAAAGGTGAGAATCAGAAATGAGAAGCCATGGAGAAGATATACAACAAGGCTTCTAAAACATGATTAATGGCCAAAGGCTTAGGCACACTCATTTTCAGCACAGGATAATACTTCATTTAGATATCAGACAAATGAGAAAATTCCCACTGAAAATGTTTTATGATCTTGACAATGGTGTCCCCAAGGAAAGCTCTTCCATAGAGGAATCAGGAGGTGAAATATCTTCCTCATCAAAAGCATAAACAACACGTGAATGAATTTGGGAAGAATAAGCCAAAGAATCATTGCTGATCTGAATCAGACTCATCCTCATACTCAGATCCCCCGTTTAATGCTATAACAACAAATGTTAAGCTAAATCTTCACAGTAGGCCTCTGCAAGTCATCATACAAATACTGGGGGGGGGGGGTCTAGATCTCAAGATCTAGTTCTGTCATCTGTCACTGAAGGATCAGCCTGCAAGATCTGCATCTCTAATGCATGGCTAGCATGCCTAATCAGAGCTCCAACAGTCATTTAGGCCTACTATTAGGCCTGAGAGTATCTACTACCAGAAACTGTTTTCAGCACAGACTATAGTGGCTCATTTTTAAATTTGTCCCTTGAATCACAGTGAAACTAGAGAAAATGAAAAGGCATGAAGCCTGGGATTGAAAGCCTAACAGTAATGTCCTTCTTTAATATCTCTCAAAGTAGTGAGGATGTTATAAACACCTATTAACTTAAGTCTGCATTACACCTCTGTGAGACAAATAAATCTTGTAAAAGCATCCCAACCAGGAGAGTAAGCAGCTAATCACTTATTTTCTGGGGATCACATCTGAGATACATGTCCCACCTAGACCTTTTAACTGTCCCTGTTTTGGAGAAATGTTCATACTTGCAGGCCTGAGTTAGGATTTCCATAGTTTTGGAGGTATGTTCTTATTTCCTGACTTGATTTACCCCATCACACAATTTCCTGAATCCCTGTCATCACATGTGATTTTTGAAGCTGTCTAGTATTCAGAAACCCATACTACATAACCAATATAGTACTAGCAGAAATAATTTAAAGAAAAAAGGACATACTTCTTGCGTTTCATTTTCTATAAAGCAAAAATGAACAAACTTGTGCGGTAGAATTTTGCAATACAGTTCATAAAAGAAACACGTTTTATTGTCTCTGTGATAGTGTGCTTACACTTTTCCACTATTTTGTCACTTTTTCTTTTTCAGACGTGCTTGTAAGTAGTATCTCGCGTTCCTATTGAAAGCAGAAAGTGTTATGTGCTACAGCTACTTGATATTCAAACTTTATGCTACTTAGATGCCCAGATTTTTAACTGGATGTTACTAATTTTTCTAGGACCATTGTTCCTAGTTTCAGTTTTGCTGGTTGATAGTTATGGTCCTACCTGGAAGATAACAAATGGAAAATGAAAGCATAGGATACCTGCACCTAACCTGTGCACAGGATATGCAACATGCAACAAGCAAGGGCTGATTGTCTTACTTGTGCAGTGTGCATACTGTACCACCAAACACTGCACAAAGTAAGAAAATACCATAACTACCTACCCGGCTGCACTGTGTGGACCTCTGTGAAACTGCAGGGCTGCTCAGATTGACAGCACAACCAGAAACACTAGGTAGCATTGTCTTTTAAGTGACAACACTGTGACAGCTCACCACAGATAAACATGTTATCAGGATCAAGTTGGTAGCTCTGTAAATAAACACAGTTGCTTCCTTTATGTGTCTGACAGCTAACCACCTGCAGGTGATTGTCTCAAGGGCCACTGATACATGGACCATTAACAACCACACTAGAGAAAATGTGGCAAAGCTGCTAATAGATTAAGAAAACCATGCTGAATTTGGGCACCACAGATTTCCAGTAACTGCAGCACTGCAATTTCCTCAAAGGCCACAGAGTACGCAGGCATTCCAAAGCATTATGATCCAGTTTGTATTGCTCTAGTAATTTTGGATGGCAAAATAAGAAGAAAACCAAAAGAAACCCTTAAAGAATAAATTATTTTTTACCTCTTCTTTGTTCCCCTGCATCATCCTACAGCCTTCTGCCCCTGTGACCCCATCTATACACGAGTCTACTAGCTTCTCCCTTTTAACTCCACCAACATACTCAATTCAGCCAGGGCTGGTTGAGGAACCAAAGGAAGTTGTCATTATCAAGTCCCACTGGGGGTCATCTTTAGATATTCATTTACACTCTTTTTCTGTGGGTCTCCATGGTTGCACCCATGCAGCCCTCCTTCACCCAGTATGGCCACACTCATCTTAACTGAACCTGAGTTAGTTGAGTTGTATTGAGGGTTTTATTTATTTATTTTTATTTTACATTTGTTGACCGGGCTAGTCTAGCTGGATATATTTCCATTTTCAGTAGAGGCCTGGGGAGAAAAGCTCCACATAATAACATACAAAAAAATACAAAATACAGAAAAATGCAAATAGAAAATACAACAAGACCTACAAATAAAAATTATAATAAACTGTAAGGATATCGTAGAAGCAAAAGCAGAAATGCTTATAAAAGTACCTAAGTAAAATTATAATAATTTTAGGTAACAAAAATTCCTGGATGTAAGATTAGATAGTAGCATATAGAAGAAGGAGACAAAAACTGAGGTAAGAGACTTCGATGTTAGTAAAGAGAGTAGTAATAAGTAATATAGGAGTAAGAGAGCATCAAGAATATAAGAGAGAAGAAAAGGAAGGCAGTTAAGAGAGGAAAGGGTACAAAGAAAAGAAAGTAAAGACTAAATGATGTTAAGCAAGAATGTAAAGGTAAAAGAGTTAGAGTAGGTGCAATGCTGGCTAAAATAAGAGATTACAAGATAGTAGAAGAGGGGAAGACAAGTTACTGGGAGAAGATTAGTCAGGTTCAGTACATGAACAGAGCCAATGACTTTGGAAGTAATTTTTGATTTCTTGTTTGAAAAGAGGTGAAGATGTGATTAGGGTTATTTCACTGGGTAGCAGATTCCAGCTCCTTCCTACTGTGTTAGAGAAAAGAGAATCACCAGCTGAGTTGTTTGACTTAGTTATACTGGTCAAGAGTTTCTTAGGAGACCGAAGGGAGGTAAGATTATTATAGGGGGGTTAACAGATTTGAGAGTATAGGGGTGTTATTAGGCTGGTACAGTATTTTATGGGCAATGAAAAGTTGGGGGGCTAGCAGAAGGTTTTGGAATTCCAGCCAACCTAGTTGTTTTAGGTTCACACAGTGGTGGGTTCTGAAGGGGTTGCTAGTGGCAAACCTGGCAATGTTATTATAGGATGTTGCCAGTTTGCTAAGGTTGGCTTTCTTAAGGTTAGTGAAAATAGGTGAAGCATATAAAAGTGTGGAAATAAGGTGAGAGTGGGCAATCTTAGCTCTAGTAGAGTCAGTTAGGAAGGGTTTAATTCTGTATAAGGATCCTATTTTTCTGTTCACTGTTTTAATAGTGTTGTTAATGTGTTGGTCAAAAGAGAGGTTATTGTCAATGGTTATTCCTAACAGTTTTGTTGTAGATTCAGGTGATATGACAGTGGCATTATTTGAGCAGATGGTAAAGTGTAAGGGGGGGGCGAGTAGTAGGAGTAAAGAGGAGAAGTTTAGTTTTTTTGGCGTTGAGAAGAAGATAACGTGAAGAAAACCATGTTTCTACTGTGTTGAAGATGTTCTGAGTCAGTGAAGAGAGTTCAGTAGGAGAAGATGCTGAGAAAATCAGGGTGGAGTCATCTGCATATTGTATGCAGGTAGCTTGAGGGATTGCTAGATGTAGATCATTAATGAATAGGGAAAAAAGAAGTGGACCAAGAATGGAGCCTTGAGGGACACCAGTAGTTACAGGTAGTAGTGAAGAAATATGGTTTTCCCAAAGAACTGCTTGTTGTCTATTGCTAAGGTAAGATTTAAACCATTTTATAGCAAGGTTGTCTAGGGAAAGGGATGTAAGTATGTTGACAAGTGTGGAATGGTTGACCATATCAAATGCTTTAGTGTGATCAATAAAGAGAGCAGAAGAGAGAAGGTTATTGTTCCGGTTCCTATTGATGGTGTCAACAAAGGAAAGTAAAGCAGTGGTAGTACTGTGGTGGGGTCTAAAGCCATGTTGACAGTCTGCTATTATGTTTTGTGAGGAGAGATACTGTAACAGTTGTTGGTGAATACATTTTTCCATAATTTTTGCTAATGGAGAAAGGAGAGCAATAGGTCTATAGTTGGAATAGTTGATTGAGTGTCCACCTTTGTGTAAAGGGATAATATGGGACACTTTCCAGATTTCTGGGATGGTTCCCTCTTGGATTGTCCTGTTTATGAGAATGGATATAGGGTATGCAATTACTTTTGCAGCCTTTTGGAGAAAGAGAGAGGGGAGTTTGTCAGCTGAGGGGGTACACGGCTTAAGTTTGCAGATAAGTCTCTAGATGAAAGAGGTAGAGATAGGATGAAGTTTAAAGTTAGGGGAAGAATCAGCTTGGTTAGATGGAGCGAAGGAGTAGTTGGTGTTCATTTGTCTGGTTAAGGATTGAATAGTGTCAATAAAGAAGGAGTTGAAAGCATTTGCTGTTAGGTGAGGGGTGTCAGGGTCTGCGTTAAGAGGAGTAGGAGTTTTGTTTGTTCCTGGGGACAGGAGTCTATTAATTGAGGACCAGAAGGGTTTGGGATTATTCTGATGTGTCTGTTGAAGTTTGCAGTAGAAGTTTTTTTTGTCAGTAATTATTGCTTTTTTTGTCAAATTTCTAAGATGGCAGAAATGAAACAGGTCTGGGTTATTTCGATAGCATCTCCATTTTGCCCAGATGTTATTTCTGGTGAGAATTAGCTTTTTAGTTTCCTTAGAGAGCCAAGGGGCTGTATTGGTCTTCATTCTAATGGTACGCTCGGGAGCATGACTATTTAGTATGGATAAGAAAGTAGTATTAAAGTATAATACTGCCTTTTCAAGAGGAAGTACTTTTAGGGGATTCCAATTGCATTTGCTGAGTTCCTTTTGAAATAGTTCTGTGTTAAAATGTTTAGTAGAGCGTATTTTTCTAATGTTAGGGAGGTTATGAAAATCAGTCTTTTCCCTTGCAATATATGTCAAGGAGTGATCACTGACATCGTCTGGTAGTGTTCCTACTTTGTAAGTTTGTTTGACTTTGTTTATTAGTATCCAATCTAGAATACTTTCTTTGTTATTAGGTTTTATCCCTCTATGTCACTGCAGCAGTGAGAACACAGTATTCTTGGGTGGTAAAAGCCACACCCATAAACTTCAGAGACCACCAGAACACAATTATGGCATGACCTGTATTCTTATCTATAACACATTTTGTCAACATAGGACCAAAACAAGGTAAACTCCATACTTAAGGCATAAAGGCCAAATAATATGCAGGAAAATAATTCAGTTCAGGAATCCTGCAGATCAAAGACTTAATGCAAAATAGTTTTTCATATGATACTACCATATATATATATATATATATATATATATATATATATATATATATGTGACTATAAGAAGGCAATAAGTCAACAGACAACAATTTCTCAGAACCAAAGGCAATGTCTTTTGACTGGAGTATAGGAGGCAGCTTAACTTAAATAAATTACTAAGGTGCTTAGACTTAACCCTTAAGATATTTAATAAAATAAGAAACACAGAAGGATGCTGTAGTTAAGACAATGATGTCAGCCACAGTGTATGTACTTTTCTCAAGCAAGCTACCTGAAGAAATGTGCCAAGAAATGTTCTGCACGCTACAATCAAAAACCAGTGTGATCATGAACTTTGACTATTCTTCTTTAACTTCAATCATTTTTAGTCTTTATTATGGCTACTGACCTTTGCAGACTCCACATACATATATTTAGAAGGGTCCTTTTCAGAAGATGGACTCAGACAGGTGAACTTCATATAGTCGAGACCATATGATTGACTTTCTGAAATGTCGAAACTTTTGAATGGAGATCACAGTACAGTGAGGATCAGGGAATTTATCATTTTCTCCACTGTAGTGCGATCAAGGGGTCAGTATATATAATATGCAGGGGGGTTGCTCCCCTGCAAAAACATAGATTTTTGCTGTTTTACATTGTTCGACTTTTTGGAAAGTCAATCATATGGTCTCAAGCATATAAAGTTCAACTTTCCATTGAGTCGATCTTCTGAATGGGATCCATTTAGAAGCACACAGGATTTGTCCCTTTCAAGCTTTGTTTCTTTAGCAAAGAGTGGCCATCTTTATTTGTCTTTCAAATTACTAGCCAGTTAGAAAACATCATGAGTGAATTATATGATCCCTTTCATATTATTACTGGTAAAACCGTGTCATTTCTAGATTAACCTTAGCTTTGATGTGTTTTAAAGATCTCATGCTCCTTGAAATATACAACTTGTGAGGGTTTCAGAAACATACAAACCTCTTGGTGCCAAAATTCTGGACAAAGCCAAAAATAATGGAGAAACAAAGGCCCAAAACTAAGGACAGATTTTAATACTGTTCTTAAAATTAGAAGGTTGCTAGAATAATAGGTTTTGAATTGCCATACATTTTCTGAAAGTCCTGATGTTTGAAATTCAAATGTCTTTCATTATTTAGTAACTTCGGACCTCAGTGATTTGCCAGAAAACCACAATTTATTTAAGGAACAGGCCAAACATATGAGGTAAAATCTGTATATTCTGGGAAAATCTGGACACTTGAGAGGCATGTTCAAAAATTATTCGGTTAGCATTTCATAATTATCTCAAGTTTTACTCAGACTATGAAAAGTCATGCCAGAAGAAGTCTATTAAAAGCAGGACTGTATGTGTATGTTTGCCATTACCTCCTCCTGTCTATTTTACTCCACCGACAGGACCTCACTCAATGGCTCTACTTCTGGTACACATCCGTCCCAGTCACTCCATGTGGATGGGCATTCCTGCGTCATGCAACAACCCTACAACTATTTGTTCCTGCAAGGGAAGGCCTGTCAGCCCATCCACTTCCCAAAAGTGAGGGTTGGGATGTACGGAGTGGGCCATTTTGCTGGTCCTGAGAGGTAGCCTGCTCTCTCTCCCCAGGCAGAGCACCACTCTCCCCTTGGTGAATCACTCCAATCCACAGTTGCTGCCCTCTAAGAAGATGTCTGTTTATAGATGTGAGTGCATCATGGCACAGCATACTTACTTGGCCTGTAATTCATGGGTAAAACACATAATAGTCCTGCTAGGTATCAAAGTGGCAGATCTGAGTCATCCCCCTCCATGCAGGATGCATGAGCCAGCAGCAGCTACTCACACCACTATGCACTGGCTAACTTCTATAGGTACCCTTGCTGCTCTTCAACCTTGGCTTGCCTGTGACTTAATCAGGGCTTTCTCTTTCTGTGTCATGGAGCTGTCTTCCATTCCTTGTGTTTTAGTATTTTGTGAGACATGCTACCCATTTCTTTTACAAAAGCTAAAACCACCATACATGTAAAAGGCAACAAATGCTTTAAACCGGCTCCCTGGTCGAGTGGCATTATAGCTTTATAATACTAGTCATCAGAATTCTAATAAGAAAATAGGGCGCCTAAAGGACATGCTGACTGGGTCAGTATAAATTGCTTACTGGTCTGCTTAACTGTCTCATATAGGTGGTGCTGAAACTAGCATGGGAAACATCTGCTTGAATAAAGTGCCATACTCAGTGTTTGTGATCTGAAACATGCAAGGTTTGAATTGTGTGTGTTATTATGGATTTCCATTGTAAGGTTTGTCTGAACTGTTATATATTACAGTGTGTGTGTGTGTGTGTGTGCGTGCGTGTGTGTGTGTGTGTGTGTGTGTGTGTGTGTGTGTGTGTGTGTGTGTGTGTGTGTGTGTGTGGTGTTAAGGCATACATACTCAAGGGTAGGGATTAAATAAATCTCTCATATGCCTGAATTGATTTCAAGGACAACAGTTTATTAATCTGGTAACAAATGAATACCACCTGCAGTGTCCCATATATGACTTGTGAGCTTATGCAGACAAGCTCAGTACTGGATACAACCATACCACAAGGAAATGTATAATGTCTTACACAACCAGCTCCATGGCACAGAGAGAAAAGCTCTGATTAAGTCACGATTAACACATTATACAGTTTCCATTATTCTACCTCCCACAGCAGGAATATACCATACCTGTTTCTCATCTTTAGGCTAGCATAAGAACCATGAAACCTAGTTTTTGTTTGCTGAGATTAACTCAAAGGCACATATAAGACAGACTGAGACAGAGTTGAACAGAATTAATCCTAAGCGCGTCAGTAATCAAAGTGTGAGATTGAAAAGAAACTCCTAAAACTAAATCAACAGCTTGTTGATGCCTGAAGAATCTGCAATAAGTGCACTAGTTGATCAGAAAAGAAGTGGTCCAAGAAAACAGTCCTGGACTTCAACTTGCTTTATGGTATGACAGTGGAATACTTGGTGACCAAAGAGATATAGGCGTTCTTTTCTGCAAACAAACCAATTAAGTGACTGGGTATTTAACTATAAAGTTTCACTGCAATAATGAATGATTCTTGAAATTAAAAGCCTTAGTAAGGTCAACAAAGAGCATTTCAATGAACTTCCCATTTTCCACAGAACTGAATATGGAGCTAGTTAGAGAAAGTGAGACAGAAACAGTACTGCACCCCTTTTAAAAATACATTGACTGTCACTCAAAAGGTGACAAGCTTTTACATGTGTCCTTAGCTACACTACTATTGTCTTTTCCATGAGTTTGGATAATGGGGCAAGCAGACTGGTTGGCAAGACTCAACTTTTGTTTAAGTCCCCATTTGGACAGAGGAATGATAACCACTACCCGATATTTGAAAAACTGTTTAAAGTACTAATGATGTATATGATACCTTTAGAGTTGAAATTACCAAAGGCTCAAAGAATTTAGGATAAAGGCTGTTTGAGGGTTTTTAACCAGAACTGGAGATTGATTTGCACTACTGATTTACTTTGGAAAGAGAACTATCAGTGAATTGAAACTCAGTTTTAAAATGAAATAACTCATTTGCTGTTCTAGTATCATTGGTTAATGAGGAATCAGATACAAAACAGATCAATTATTTTAAAAAGGGTCAGCAAAAGAATCAGCTATTACTATTGATGAGGTAACATGTTCACAATTTATAACTAGGGGAAAGACTTGGTTTTATTTTGTTCAGTCTAGGGTTTTTAATCTCATTCCAGAAGCCAGTTTTATTAGCTACCAAGGATGATTGCCTTTCTGTCACAAAGTTTATTTTATTCTTACCTGTCAGTCTTTTTTCAGTGATTTACAATAGTAAAGTAATTCTGAGGCTCATTTTGATCATTGCACACTGTTTAGCTTCCATGCTGCCTGTATTCTACTCAGGCCTGTTCAAGAATTCCCATTATATAGCTTTATTCTAGTCTGGGTTACAGGGGAGCAGGACCATTTGTGACACTCAGGCTTTGAGTGAGACAGTGATCTAATGCTGGACAGGAGGCCAGTCCATTGCAGGACAAACACTGGCACAATGTATACCTACAGGCAATTTTGAGAACTGTCACTTTACTTATAGCATGCCTTTGGGATAGGGAGAAATTTGGAACATCAAGCTGAAACCCATATGAGTACATGGAAGATGTGTAGCCTGCATAGAAGGCACCACAGCTAGCAACAGAACTTAGAATAAGCACTGTGGTGTGCTGTACAACTGTGTTATCATTACTTTATTACAAAAAAATGACATTAAAACAGAAAAAAGAAACACTGTTCATAATTTGGGTGTCAAAGCGGATCTTGAAATCCAAGCCACAATTAAATGTTTATAGAAGCATCTATAATGTATAACATTTGATATTAGCCTCACCCCTACTCACTTTAAGTGCATGCGGATCTTTGTCCTCAACAGCCTGTAAATCCAACCATATTGTTAGCAGATTGTTAGAATACAGAAAATGATAAGCATTCTGTAACTAAGAAGATGAAAACAAATAAAACACACTTCACACTTCTAAACTGTTAAAGTTTATCAGATTATTTAAAAGGGTTGTGGAAGAGAGAGGTAAAAATTTAATGTGAAAAAAATAACTTTATTGAAAAAGGCCTAGGAGTTTAGTATGTCTCTCCTGAAGGTACATGTTCTTATTCTGAATTGCATGGAGGAGAGAGACAACAAACTATATCCCACCTTAATGCAAATGATGACCAGAGAACCACAGTTCATAACTGAAAGTCATACAGGCAAAAATCTTCTAAAATGTTTGTCAATGAAAAAGGTAAAAGATTTTCTTTGATAAAGAAAATTCAAAGTGTAACAGGTTTTTCACATACACCACAAAGAGAGAGATAAAGTCATCATCATAATCTGCCATTTGATTAACACAAACTAAAAACAAACCCTTTCAGTGCTAGCTGAAAGAAATTTAAATTTTGAGAATATGATTGGGATAAAAACATCTACAATATCTGAAAAGTTTTTTTTCAATTGTCGTGGATACAAACTCAGAAATTCTACCTACTTTAAAGTCATACTATAAATCATGAGTCTGGCTTTAAACAGACCAACAATGTTCATAGTTGATTATGAAATGTTATTTTCTTTACAGCTTCAAATGTTTACTTTACACACACACACACACACACACACACACACACACATATATATATATATATATATAAATATACAGACATATACATACATATATGTTAGTCTACAAGAACCTTACATCATTTTCAAATATAAAATATAGATTTTTTTTTACAAATTTAATGAAGTACATAGAGTAACTCTGAGAACCAGATAAACTAAAATAGTGAAACACAGCAACAATCTGGCATCAAAACAATGGAAGGACCACTGCTTTTAATCATATGATTTTTATTCAAGCTCTGGCTTTCATTCATGAGGAAGCATGAAGTGAATGCGTGTACGTTTAACTTTTTGCTTTTAATAAAACTTCTTTGTGGTCCCATTAGAGTCCTGGAACCAAATTTTGCCACTTTATAAATTTGCCTGGCTAACAGACTATGTACTAAGCCATGGAATTTGCCATATTTTAAATGTGAAATAAAACTCAACCTGCCTGTTTTATGTGAATGCAACATAATAGAACTGGCTTATACTGTGACAGTTATGCAACCTGCATAGATACGTTTCTCTTCCTTGAGCCTCTTGAGAGCAAAGACAAGTTCTGGACCAAGCAGGTAGTCACAGAATAATAATTTGGGTTACTACGGCTTAGCCTATGAAATACCATTATTTCCAAAGACAGAAATGTTATATTAGTTCCTAGACATGTACTGCTCCACCCACCACACATATACTGTCGTCCTGGTTGGAGACAGACAAAGCCTGACCAAAACCTTTATGTACTTTACCTACAATTTATTAGATATTTGGAATACTATTTTTAGCTATGGATAGCAAATTCTCTCCTGTATCTCAAAATGATCTTTTCTTGTAAGAAGTTAAAAAGAGAGAAGGATGATCAAGACAGCTACTCAGTAATTCAGTCACTACAGCCTCTGATACTTTCTACAAAGATATATGGCTACCCTATTCGGTAATTCCGTCATTACAGCCTCTGATACTTTCTACAAAGATATATGGCTACACTATTCAGTAATTCAGTCACTACAGCCTCTGATACTTTCTACAAAGATATATGGCTACACTATTCAGTAATTCAGTCATTACAGCCTCTGATACGTTCCACAGAGATATATGGCTACACTATTCTGTAATTCGGTCATTACAGCCTCTGATACATTCCACAAAGATATATGGCTACACTATTCAGTAATTTGGTCATTACAGCCTCTGATACGTTCTACAAAGATATATGGCTACCCTATTCGGTAATTCCGTCATTACAGCCTCTGATACATTCCACAAAGATATATGACTACACTATTTGGTAATTCTGTCATTACAGCCTCTGATATGTTCTACAAATATATATTGGCTACACTATTCAGTATTTCGGTCATTACGGCCTCTGATATGTTCTACAAATATATGTTGGCTACACTATTCAGTAATTCGGTCATTACGGCCTCTGATACGTTCTACAAAGATATATGGCTACATTATTCGGTCGTTACAGCCTCTGATACATTCTACAAAGATATATGGCTACACTATTTGGTAATTCTGTCATTACAGCCTCTGATATGTTCTACAAAGATATATGGCTACATTATTCAGTCGTTACAGCCTCTGATACATTCTACAAAGATATATGGCTACACTATTTGGTAATTCTGTCATTACAACCTCTGATATGTTCTACAAATATATATTGGCTACACTATTCAGTAATTCGGTCATTACGGCCTCTGATATGTTCTACAAAGATATATGGCTATACTATTTAGTAATTCAGTCATTATAGCCTCTAATACATTCTACAAAGATATATGGCTACACCATTCAGTAATTAGGTCATTAAGGTGTCTGATAAGGTCTACAAAATTATCTGGCTACTTTGTGCATTCTTGAGTCAAAAAATATCTCAGAAATTACTGACTCACTTTTGGCATGGCAAAATAAGTGATTGCTGTTTTGAGGAATTTCTCCCTTTGCTAATGTTATGAGCACATGAAGTTTGTATATATCGTTCAGTATGGAAGTACAGGATGGCTTACCTCTCTGCAAAAATCATTTCCTTAGAGCTTCTCTGTTACTATATTGCATATATACTTTCCACCTTCAAACTGAATTATATAATTACGTCTCTGAACTCACAACCTGTAAATGACTGAATTATGCTTCGATTCTTCATTACTTTCAAAACCTTTAAGCCCAGTAACTATACATTCTCATACATTTCAGTTTAAAACTGACCTCTTTCCAACCTCAGATATAAAAAAAAAAAATTCTATGTGTTTTCCTTGCAAAATCTGTATGAACTGCTACTAATATATACGTGATTTTTGACTAGGCTTTTTTTTTTACTATGTTACTGTCTGATACTGTAACAAAAGATATACATGTTAAACATCCATTCAGTGTTAAAGTGCATAAAAACTGGCATTGTGATATTCGCTTGCAGTGTTATACTTTTATTGCTTCTTTGGTTATGGGCCCATATACTGTCTGAAAAGGCTCCAGTGTACCTAACAAATCAAAAAGTAAATTAAATGTGAAAGATAAATAAACTGTTTTTCTTTCTTTCTTTGTTGTTAGTATTCTTTCCTATCTCCAAGTTCATAGGTAAATACTAGGATATCAGTCTGCAGACTATTAGAAGTCTAGCCAATAATTACACATCAGAATCAAACCCCGTATCTTCTTTTTGTGAGTTTAAGACCTTAACCATTACATCAACCCTCCATCTAAACAGCCCTTTGATAAAGAGTTCTAGTTTATAATGGTCTGTGCTGACGGCCACACATATGCATGCACATGTGTAGACACACACACACATATATATATATATATATATATATATATATATATATATATATATATATATATATATATATACACACACACACACACACACACATATATATATATATATATATATATATAATACATAACTGATAAAATCAGTTAACGTTTGACTTTGAAAGATAAAAATATAAGTAAAAATGAGCAGTTGCACATAAGGAAATAAAGAAAAAAGTAGACATTCAGTAAAATTATAAAAAAGCATGTTAAACAAATGCCATTTTCATACTATGAGCCCACTTAATCAAAAACATTGTATGTGACAATGATCATTAAGGCTTTGTTTTTTGTAGAGCCCCAAATGGCATAATAACGGTTCTCCTGTTTGTTTAATAAACAGTCTAAAATTTCTCCTTCCCAAAGGCAATAAAGCATAATTTTAATGCTCATAAACAAGACAACCTTTGCAACCTTGTCTTATCATATAAAATCTAAGAAAATCATTTTCATCAGATCATGTAACAGTTCTGATACATGTTCCATAGTCCTGGTATAAAACAGGTTTTGTCTTGCCTTCATAGAAGACATAAAATAGGCAACCCATCTTGATATAATTAGAACTGCTTGTAATCAGATCCTTTGTTTTCTTTATTTTTTGGTCTATTTATAGTGGAGATTTGTTATGCATTCAGCATATCTACAGCTTTAAAAAAAAAACCCTTCCTGAATTTGATGTGAAACCTTATCAAGGAAACTATATTTTCATTTCTGCCTGTTTCCTGTGGTCTATATACTTGATAAGATTTTATAATTATATGCTTATATCAAGAAATTGTGGCTGTGGAAATAATATAACCCCAACACTCATTTAAACTTGTTACAGTAGTAAAATGTATTATGCATAGTTAGTTACAAGATTATGGTTTACTTAACTGGGTCATTTTCAGCTACTTCTGATCAGATGTACCTTATTCATTAATTCAACTGTCATTGAACTTTTTTCCATTGAGGTACAGCCCCACACCATGTCCATGTAAAGGTCCTTGCTCCAGTACTCTCTCTAGTATGCCTAATTCCAAGGTTACAAAACCTTGTGGAAAAATGATAAAAGTTTTAGAAAGTGTCAGTTTTTTAGCATGGTTTATTTCATCAGGTCTTGATTCCTGAATTTGTAAAGATGCAATGTATGTATATTGTCTCAGGCAACTGACACAGTTTCCCACATTCCATAAGTTTGTATAGTCAGAAAGTTCAAAACTGAAAGGCTATAGGATGCAGCCTCATTCTTCAAACATTTTTGATGGTGTTTTTGTGACTAACAAAATGTTCCTACAAAGCATTCTTTGCAACATTATGCAAACAGACTAAACGTTTGTATATTCCCTGTGACAGCTTTTGATTGGGTTTACCCTCATAAAAATTCCAACAGCTCAAACAAGTGAAAACAAACAACTCCTGTATTGAAATTAAAATATTATTTTATACCAAAGGACTTGTTTAAATGTGCTAAGCTTAAGAATGGACCACTGTTGATAATGTGGCAGTAATAACTTGAGTGAGACAAGAGAAGACAGTTATAGTCATAGGGAAGATGAACTTGCTAGGTGCAGTATCAGAGATTCCAAGCTCAGAAGCAGAGATTGTATGGGAGCTTATTGAATAATGAAGTTCCATCCAGCTGATGTGGGACTGTGCCAGAAAGATTAGAATTCTGGACATGGTATTAATAATGGCAACCTAGATCAGGGATCTCCACATGAAGGTGCTGTTTAGCCAAACATAATCATAAAAATACAAAGCCAAATATGAATGTGTGTGTGATTTGAGTGGGAGTGGTTTATGCTGAGCTGTGAACAAGGTCAAGGAAGACTTGATGATCTGGAGGGAGTGAATTGACAATCAGAACATGCCAAGGATGGTCAACTCAGCACTGTAGATAAGGATATGAGAAAGAGTACAAAAGTAAAAAAAAATACTAAAATGGCAACATCGAAATGTATAAGTAACATTAAAAACAAGTCACAAGTGGAGTCTCTCAGAGATCAGTCATTTATTTCTCAGAAGTCAAGGCCATTGTCAGTGGTCTCTGGCTCACTAAATTTGCAGATGTCTGCAAATTAGGAGCTGTCATTGAATCTGGCACTGACACAAATGTTCCCCATGAGGGGCAGACACAGACAAACAACTGGTATCAGAGCCTTGTACTAAAACTAAATGCCAAGAAATGCATAATAGTATCCTTTGGGAAGTCATCCATCCCTGATAACTATCATATTGACAACACACCTCTTAGAGCTGACCCAGTATTCAGGGACTTAGGGACATACATAGATAGTAATCTAGCATTTGACCATCACGTGTCTACAGTGGTGAAGAAATCATACTATGTTGCGCAACTTACAAACAAAGGCATGGTATCTAAGTCCAGGGAAGTCATTGTTCCACTTTATTTGACATTTGTCAGACCTAACATTGAGTAAAATGCCCCCTTTGGTATGTACCTAACCAGGCATATCCAGCAATTGAACGTCCACAGAGGTTCCTAACTAAAAGAATACAGGGTGTAAGTAAAATGTCCTCTGCAGACCGCATCAAGGCCCTATCCCTGTACTGTCTCATACAGGCTTTTGAGGGGAGATCTATGCCTGGCATACATTGCATTGTCAGACACCACTCTGATGGATCTCCTGCATATCCACAAAACAAACACCACCAGAATTACCCATTCTAAAAACTTAAACCTTGCCTGTGATATAAAAAGGACCTGCTGGAGAGAGACATATGTATCCCAGAGACTACCCTGTCTATGGAACAAGCTCCCCATCTACATGAAGTAGTTCCTCACTAACCCAATTCAAGTGCAACTTGGACAACTGGATGGGAAACTGGAAATTTATCCTTGGTGTGGCACCTATGTCTCTAATGGACACGGGTAACCTGTAAATGGTTCATCTCCCAGACCCATTCTTACACTTATCAAGGGTATCGGAACTTGCCAGAGATTTGGGATACATGGCTAGGCTTAAAAGGGCCTTATGGTCGTTAGCCTAGTAAAGACCTATGAACCTATGAATGAAAGACATGGTTACAGAAAATAGAAGAGATTGATGAGGGAGATGATGGAGGCACAATACCAGGAAGCAAACAGAACAGCAACAATGACTCAGGTTAAAGAATTATGGAAAGAAGGTGTCAGGAGGGACAGACATTATCATTTTGTCTTACAGCAAAAAGCAGGAAGGAAGAAAGGGAAAGACTTTCCTAAAATGAGTCAGGACAGATGGAAGACCACAGAGAAAAAGCAGGCATAATGACTTAATGCCTCACTTCAGTTTTTCATGAAGGAAAATATGCCAAACTGGTCAGGCACACGTGTCAGTGATTCTGCACTTGTGTTACTGGGTTTTGTGCAAGCATGCATGAACATAATTTATAAAACAAACACACACACACACACACACACACACACACACACACACACACACACACACACACACACACACACACACAGACACCCACACACAGACACCCACACACACACACACACACACACACACAGAAACACAGAAACACACACACACACACACACACACACACACACACACACACACACACACACACACACACACACACACACACACACACAGATTTTACCTAGGAAGACCTTCAAAGTAGTTTTGAAAGATGAGAGGGAGGGCAAATGACCTGATGGATACAGGTAAGGTGTTCCCGGCCTTAGCAACCTTGTACAAGAACAGACAATGCCTAGCAGATTTGATAGGTTGGTAGACAGAGAGCAGTTTCTGATCAATGGTTCATAATGAGATTTTCTTTTTTTTTTTGTGCTGGACAGGCAGATGGATGCTGTATAATTTTACAGGTGGTAAGAAGCTGTGTATATGTTAGTTGATGAGGCAGTTCTTACCAGTTTAGGCTTTTTAATGCTATACAGTAGAGGGTTCTGAAAGGGGTATTTGCTGCAAATTTAGCAACTTTGTTATAGCATTGCTCAAATTTTAATTTTTGTGAAACCTAGAGATTAGTAAAGATGGGAGTGACAAAGAAATGTGGTGTGGAGATAAGTAGTGGCAAGTGTAGTTTTAGCTGTGCCAGTTAAAATGTTTTTGGCTCTGTAAAGCATCCCTAGTTTTTTGAGTTTTTCTAATGCAATTTTGTATATGCAAGTTGAATATAAGCTTATCATCCACTATCACCCCTAATGATTTTCTACGAGAGTTGAGTTGAATGGTTGTATTATCAAGACATGACCTTAAATTTTGTCTTTTCATTAGAGAGGGATTTAGGGAAAAAGTAGTAGCCTGGTCTTTTTTTTTTTTTGGTTGAGCATACATTGAGTTACAAAGCCAGTGGCTGTTAAAGCTTATTTAGTAGTTTTGTGGAGGTGTGCCATTTTGTTAGATGAGCAAATGAGAGTGTTCTATGTATTGTATTTGAGTGTACAGAAGGTGTTGGTGAAAGTGTTAAAGAGGAGGAGCCCAAGGATAGAGCCTTGCGGTACACCGGTGTTGGCTGGGAGGTAAGGTGAGAGAGTGGAGTGCCATCTTACTGACTGATACCTAATTGGGACGGTAGCTCTTGAACCACAGAAGGGTGGGCTGAGAGAGACCAAATGAGGACATTTGAAGTAGAAGTTTGCTGTGATAAACTGTGTCGATGGTTTTAGACAGGTCTAGAAATGAGGATGAGACTAGCTTGCAGTTATTTCTAGCTTTATTGACAGTATCTATATAAGGGAGAAGGGTAGCACTAGTACTACGGAGAGATGGAAGCCATGTTGTATAGCGGAGATAAGATTGCTATAAGTCTAAAGTTATTGGTGTCTGTTGAATGTCCTCCTTTGTGCAGAGGGATAAATGTGTGACTTTTTCCAGAGAAAGGGAATGTGGGATTCCTGGATAGAACTAATTATGAGGATTGGGACAGGATAGGCAATGCTATTGGCTGCTATTTATAGGTAATCACATGGAAAGTAATCAGCTGAAGAAGAGCATGGTTTAAGTTTAAGAATTGTTTTATATAGGATGTGAGCACAGGTTTGAAGGTGAAAGTGGATGTTGTGATATGTGGCTGGTGGACTGTGCTGGAATTAGACGTTAAGGAATCCTTGGTTGGAAATACTACACTGTCTATAAAATAAGAGTTCAACTGTATTGCAGTTTTGAGTGGTGAATTATCTGGAGAGGAGTTTGGGTTGAATTTTTGGCTGGGATGTAAGATTTCTTTAATGGATGTCCAAAACATTTTCGGGTAGCATTTAGTATTATTCTGAAAGTTATTACAGTATATATTTTTCTCTTCATTTATTTGCTTTTTAGTACAATTTCGAAGCATTCCAAACTTTTGAAGATATTGAGGTGTTATATTTTTACCATTCTTTCCTTGATATCTCTCTATCTTGCATTAGCATTCTACTCTTGTTGGATAGCCAAATTCCATTATTTGTTTTTAGTCTCTTCCTTCAAGGGGGTACAATGCTATTTAGGATATTTAGAAAAGAAATATGAAGCCTATGTAAAGGAATTATTATTCTTACCATGAAGAAAGGCTGAAATAGGAAGATACTAGCTGTTTCAAATACATTAAAGGAAATTAAGCTGAGACATTAATGACTATGCAAATGGACTTGAATATCCACCCCCCTCCCATTTTCAAGCCTGGGGTTTTAAACAATTTGGTAACAGTGCACATAACAACATTAATGAAAACCTTTATCAAGTGAACCCAACTATGGACCATGACAAAGTGAATGGTGATAGCAATGAATTTAGAGGTGAGGGGCATGTAGAGGAATTAGTTGTTAACTTTTCCAGTTCACTTCCACCCCCACCCCCACTCCCATCCATCTTTGACTAGGAGATCTGAAAGAATTAGAGATAAAAGGAATGGTGGGGGGTTTTATCTATAAGAACACAAGCAGGGTTTTTGTGCATCCCCAGAGTTAAACCCATCGAGGTCACAAGTGGTGGCCCAACCCTCATTTCAGTAACAGCAATAGGGAGGCTATCAGCGATGGAGGAATTAATGGACTTACAGGAAGCTGAGTTTAACAAGGACAATAGCAATGAGACTAAAAACTTGATTGTCATTTTTAATGATGAAAAAAATGTTAAACTATTTAGCTATTCTAATGTGGAAATTGATGGTATGGTTGCTAACGTGTTATCTAGGGGCATGACGTTTGTGCCCTCCTCAAAGTTTAATGTTGCTACCATTTTAACTGATTTTAAGTTATTTCTCAAAAAGCTGAATTTTAAGGTAATGTCTGAGAATGGTATTAAACAACAGAAAGAATTAAATATTACAGCCCTACATCCATTATGCATCACTTATGAAAAGGTTTGTGAACTGGATTTTAGTAAGCTGATTTTAACAAGAATAGGAGACCTTAGATTGTTTTTAACTTGAGTAAAGAAGAAATGGAGGTGTTGCAACTACTTAGAGGCCAGCATGTTAGAGTTATGAAAGCAGAAAAAGGGGTGTGGCTGTACTCCTAGATTTCGCGGACTACAATGCTATGATTAGGTGCTTGCTTGAAAGAGACACTTACAAGGAAGTATCCTTAAGTGAAGTAAATGGTGCTAATAGGAAAATTTATGCTAATTTGAACAATATGTTTATTGATAACCAGATTGGTACTGAACTATTTCATTATTTTTACCTTAGTAACCTCACTATACCAGTTACCTGACAGGTACCTAAAATATGTAAAAACTTGTATAGCCCACCTTTACGCCCCACAGTTGATGTGAAAAACTCAATTGCATCTTTTTTATTTTTGTGTTTATTAAAGTTCAATAAATTGTAGTTTTACTGTGGATCTGCATGAGCCAGCTTTTGTTTGGACTTTGTTTGTACATGGTTTTGTGTTTCATTTGGTACATTAAAGGAATTAACAAAATGCATGATACGGGCAGTGCTGGATATGCATTCCAGCTACAATTCCTGGACATTACTAGATATAGACAGAGACATCTACTTAGAAGGGAAGTGGGTTTTTCATTGTATCCTGCAGATGGCATGCCTCTGCACCATCTCCATTGCATGTCCAGACCATGAAACCTTGTCAGCATATTTAGGAATAGGTAGGGTTTAAGGAAAAAGTACAGTTGTGTACACTTACCATAAATGTAGATGTTCGAGTGTATTCATTGTTGCAGTCATCACATTTGGGTTATTTGCCTGCAGGTAGCCCTTAGCCAGCCTGAATACCAGAGTCTTCAGATTTCTGCATCGGATGCTGTCGCCTCTTCCTTGACGTCAGGTCATCAAGGGAATAAAACATGCAGCTGACGCCATTACATAAGTTTTTCTTGCCCCAGATGTCAGATGCCCCACAATAGGAAGCAATTAAGTGGTATGGTAAAACCCCCATCAAAAAGCAAATACACAAGAAAAAATAGACATACCAACTATAAGGAGAGGTAGAGCCAAGTGAAGTCAGGGGGCTGGAGGGAGGGTAACTAGGACTGCAACAGTGAATACACTCGAACATCTACATTTATGGTAAGTACACACAACTGTACTATGTTCTTCGTGTTTCACTGTTTCAGTCATTACATTTGGGTAGATTCCCAAAGCTAAGGAAGGGAGGAGGAAGTTAGAGAGCATTAGGACCAGCTATTAATCCCTGCAACACTGCAGTGGCAAATCCAGCTCTGGATTTAGAAAAGATATGCAAGTGGTAATGCTTGGTGAAGGTATGAACAGAGCTCCAGGTAGCAGCTTCTAGGATGTCCCTGGGAGGGACCCCTCTGAGAAACGCTGCAGAGGTAGATGCAGCCCTGGTGGAATGTGATCTTATCCCCTTTGGGTTAGGTTTTCCATGGTGCTTGCAGCAGAAATGAATGCAATGGGCTATCCATTTGGAAATGGTTTGCTTTAAAATGGCCTTCCCCTCTGCCCCTGCAGCAAAGCTAACTAGCAGCTGCTCAGATTTTCTGGTAGGCTTAGTCCTGTCCAAATAGAATCTAAGCTGTCTGTGCACGTCCAAAGAGTGCAGTATTCATTCCCCTTTGTTTTGTGGATTAGGGAAAAAAGTAGGCAAATGAATGGACTGATTTAAGGCCACAGAAGACACCACCTTGGGCATAAAGGAAGGATTAGTCCTGAGGAAAACCCTGTCCGCATGGACGATAATGAAGGGTTCCACTGCCATGTGGGCCTGTAATTCAGACACTCTTCTTGCTGAAGTGATGGCTAGCAGGAAGGCTGTTTTCCAAGAAAGGCATTTCAACTCTGCTGTAGCCGCTGGTTCAAAGGGTGGAAGAGTGAGCTTTTCCAATACAAAGTTATGGTCCCAGGCTGGAGTGGGAGCTCTCCTGGGGGGTCTTAAATTTTTGGCCCCCTAAGGAATTGCTTTAGCAAGGGGAGAGAGAAGAGGGGTGGCTCTGTATTATAATGTGCTGAAATGGCAGAGGCATGAATTTTAATTGACGAGAAGGATAGGCCCCTGTGGAGCATTTCTGTTAAGTACTGTAGAATCTGAGGTAAGTTGGGCATTGTTGTGCCCATCCCTTGAGCAAGCCTCCAGGAACAGTACCTTTTCCACTTTTCAGCATAGGATTTTCCAGTACTAGACCTCCTTGCCTCCAGAATGACATCCAGTACCTGCTTACTGAGGGATGCTAAGGGAGAGATCAAGGAATTAGCCAGGCTGCAAGGTCCAGGGTTTGAAGCTGAGGGTACAGAATCTGGCCCGCCTGCTGGGACAGCAGGGAAGGGGTCTGAGGCAGGTGCCATGGTTGTAGCAGTGCCATATTGTGCAAGAGGGGGTACTAGTGCTGGCGTGGCCAGTCCGGTGCAATCAGTATTGTCCTTGGCTTGTCCTGTTTGATCTTTAGTAGAACATTCGAGAGGAAAGGCAGTGGGGGAAAGGCATAAACTGAGTGGCTTTCCCATGTAAAGGACATGACATCCATTTTCCAAGCTTGGCTGTGGGGAGTTCTTGTGCAGAATTTGCCCAATTGGTAGTTCTGAGGGGAGGCAAACAGGCCTATCTCTGGAGTTCCCTATTTGTTCCTCAACAGGTTGAATATTTTGGCTTCTAGTTTCCATTCGTGTGGGTCCATGAGATTTCTGCTTAGGTCATCTGCCAGTGAATTTAGTATGCCAGGCAGGAACTGAGCTTGCAGGTGTACTTCGCAGCTCAAGGCTGTGTTCCACAGAGCCATGGCTAGTCTGCAGAAAGGGTACAAGTGGGTTCCCCCCTGCTTGTTTATGTACCGCATAACTGTGGTGCTGTCTGTCTTTACCAATAGTTGTCCTGGAAGAATATGGTCTTTGAAGGCTGTCAGAGCATTCTGTACAGCTAACATTTCTTTTTGATTGGTATGCAGGTGCATCTGTCTCAGGTTACATTTGCTCTGAATACACTGCCCTGCCATGTGAGCCCCCCATGCATAGTCTGATGCATCTGTTGTTAGGGTTTGGGTGGCAGGGAGTAGAGTGAAAGGGAGTCCCTTGTTGTGGTAGCAGGCCTCTACCCACCAAAGGAACTCTGTCTTGATACAAGGAACGATAGAAATCATTGATTCCAGGTCCTGAGAATGTTGACACCATAGGCTTTTTAGATACCATTGAGAGTTTCCTCATATGCAGTCTTGCATATGGAATTAGTAAAATGCAACAGGCCATGAACCCCGGGGCTTGCAGTATTTTCATTGCAGATAAATGGGGTTTTGTGGCCAATAGTTTGAAGTAGGTTATCAAGTAAACTTGTTTCTCTGGAGTGAGGAATGCCATCTGGGAAGTTATGTTCAATCTTGCTCCCAGGAATCCAATCTGTTGGCAAGGTACTAGGTGAGATTTATTTTCATTTATGGTGTACCCCAGTGAGGATAGAAGCTTCTGTATGAATGCCAGGCATTTTAATAGCAAGTCCTAGCTTTCTGCCTGAATCAGACAATCGTCCAAATATGGGTATATTTGAATATTTCTCTGCCTGCAAAATGCAATGGCTGGAGCTAGGCACTTTGTGAATATCCTGGTCGCAGTAGATAAGCCAAAGGGAAGTGCAGAGAACTGCCCTGAAGCGTAGGTATTTCCTGCAGGATTCCCTTATTGGGATGTGCAGGTAAACTTCTTTTAATTCTAGGGTTGCCAGCCAGGCATCCTTGGCTAGCATGGGAAGAAGCTGTTGCAGAGTTAGCATTTTGAATTTTAGAACTACCAAAAAGGTGTTGAGAGTAGAGAGGTCCAGGATAGGACACCAGGAGTTGTCTTTTCTGGGTACCAAAAAAAGTCTTGAATAAAAGCCTTGTTCCATTTGTTCTGCTGGGACAGGCTGAATAGCCCTGATATTGAGGAGAGAGCGAACCTGCTGTTGGGCCTCCACCCACTGATTTGGGGGTAGGTCTGGCCAGCCATTTGGTGTTGGTAGGGTGTAGAAGTAGAATCTGCATCCTTGGGAAACTTAAGTTCAAAATCCAATTGTCCTGGGTAATGAGTTACCAGTTTTTTGCATGCAGGGCGAGCTTTCCTCCTAAGGAAGCAGGTAGTAGTGCAGGGCTTGGAAGGTTAAGTCATTGTGCCATTTTTCTGTAGGGGGGTGGCTTACTTTTCCCTGATTTGGGAGTGGGAGCCCCCCACTGCTTAGGTTTGTGTGAAGTCTGAGACTGTAGCCTAGGTGGTCTGCTGTTCCTGGGTTTGGACTGAAAAGGCCTAGAAGGGACTGGAAAGGACCAGTTCTTTGAAGGCCAATGCCTACTGAATCTGGGAGGCTGCACTTGTAGGAAATCTTTAACAGTTTGCATAGATTTAGCTTTTTCCTCCATCCTTTTGAGGACTTCTTCTGCTTTGTTGCCAAAAAGGTGGTCTTGGTTTATGGGAGCACCCAATAATTTAGCTTTTCCATGATCTGGCAAGTTTTGTTCCTTAAGCCAAGCATGCCTTCTAAGTACAGACCCAGTGATAGCAGCCCTGCAGGATGCTTCTAAAACATCAAAACCACATTGCAAAGTATGTTTACCAACTTGTTCTGCAGAATGCAATTAAATCCTGTAATTCTTTGTGTTCAGTACAGTCAGGAATCAACATAATTTTCTGTTTAAGTAGCCCCATAACATGCTGCTGAAACTTTAACATATGAAACTGGCAATTTAAAGCCCTGATAGCCAAAGTAGCAGAAGTGTTTACCTTTTTACCCCATCTGTCTAAGGCTCTATAATCTCTATCAGAAGGGGTAGGATTTTTGGCAGGAGTAGCCTTAATGCCTTTTGGTCCTTGGAAAATGGCCTCTGGATCCGCAGAAGGATTCTTGAAGAGGAACTTGTGAGAGTCAGGTACTCTGTAATACCTGTCAGGTTTTCTATGAGCTGGAGGTAAAGTGTCTGGGGAAAGGCTAGATTCCAAGAAAGCATAATCTACAATGTCCAGAACAGGAGGGATAGCTAAAGGCCTGTGTTGAGGTAGGAGTAAGAATTCCCTAAGCCACTTTTTGGAGTCAGAGTAATCCTCCCTAAGGGTGTGCAAGGCTTCACCGAAAAAAAAATCCTCTGGAGGGGAAGCAGAGGGAATGGAATCCCCTGCATCAGAATCCTCATAGGTAGATAAGGGCAAATCCTGGTAATCAGAAGGAGCAGAAAAATCAGATTTCTGATCAGAAGAATCAGAAAGAAATTCAGTTCTAGGTCTCTTAGAAGGGGAAAACTGGCTTCCCCTAATTAAGGTAATGAGGTCTTCAGCCATTCTAATCATTTGTTTTTAAGGCATATGGGCCTGGGCCTGTGGTTTGGACGTCGGTTTTCTAGGCATGGTGCGAATTTTTGGCCTGGATAAAAATGATGGCGTTGGTTTATTATGAATGTCTGTAGGCCTGAATACACCCTCAGAAGCTGGTGCCTGCACAGCGGCTCTGGACCCATCCAAGGTAGAGACATCCATAGTCAAAGAAGCATCTCACGGCATACTCTGAATGGGTCTCAGTAGAGGCCTGCGAATCAGAAGTGGTGGGTATTAGGGGCTGCGAAAGTGCCTCACTGAGTACCGGCGGACCGGCATCTAGCTTAACAGAAGCATTGTCGGCAGTTTTGGACCTATGCGGTCTGTCTCTGTCTTTATCCTTATGTTTTTTTGGAAGATCGGTAGTTGGATGGCTTGACAAAGCCATTTCAGAGTACACAGAATGAGTATAAAAATAATTAGCTGAAAAAATAGCCCGACGACGAATAGTCTGGGCATTGAATAAGGCACAAAACCAACAACAAGGGATGTCGTGGTCTGGGCCTAAACAAGGGATGCAGTAAGAATGAAAATCTCTATGAGGTATTTGCTTTCCACAGGTAAAACAATTGTTAACTTTTACTGACACTGGTTAGAGCAATAAAAAGGATCCCCAACGGGGTACTTAGCTTTTTTGAAGACTTCGGGTCTGAAACTTGAAAATGAAAATTTCAGGAGTCGGCCGACCGGCACTTGCAGACTGTTTCTGCTTCGGCAAGAAAGACTGATGTAATGGTGTCAGCTGCATGTTTTATACCCCTGATGACCTGACGTCAAGGTAGAGGCAACAGCATCCAATGCAGAAATCCAAAGGCTCTGATATTCAGGCCGGCTGAGGGCTACCTGCAGGCAGATAACCGAAATGTGAAGACTGCAACAGTGAAACATGAAGAACATCTGGCGTGATTGCTGTTTGAATGATGGTCATGCTGTGACCATGCTCTTATCTCATTAAGGAGGAAAACCGAGTGTTAGCCACCACCGAAGTGACTTCTAGCATGGAAAAGAAAAAAAATAACTTCAAAAAATTCAGAACTGCAGCATTTTTCACAAAGTAAATAAATTCATAATACATTTATAAATAAAAGAACAGTAGGCAGTTTAAAAATTATACACAGGAGAAATATATTATGGAAAATACATTTTCTTGATCACATTGTATGTTCTCAATACATGAATCAGCCTTCAATGGAAACCTGTGGTTTTATAATATGTGAGGGTACCAAAGATACCCAGGACAGTTGTAAAGTTCATAGGGAGGTACAAGGCTATTGGCCCTAGGGCCTATATAAGCCTAGCCAAAAAGGTAGCCTGGCTTTCGCCAACCAAGAAAATTATTTTCCTGTGCCCCTGTCGGGCAGAGCAACAGAAGTGATCCCTGGGGTGAATTTCCTATTTCCCATCCAATCATCAAGATTTTTCTTGAAGAGTGCTAATGAGGAGCTTTGGTTGATATAGACAGGTAGTTTGTTTCAGAGTATGGGAAGTCTCTGGCACAGGAATCTATCCCTCCAGCATGTTTTGTTTATTGTGGTGACAGGGTTACAGCCTGTAGCTTGGAGGGATTGGGATTAAGTGGAACATGTCCAACAGCTCTGGGTTTGACATAGTTTTTTATGTTAGGCAGAGATCGCCTCTGAGTAGGCGATATGCAATGGAGTAAAGCTTGAGTTTTTTGAGACGGTCTGTGTAGGGCATCTCTTTGAGGCCGGAAATCCTCTTTGTGAGGTATTTCTGTGGCCTTTCCAGTTGTTGTAGATGTTTTCTGAGGTACATACCAAAAGGAGTGCTGTACTCTATAATGGGTCTAATGAGTGACGAGTAGAGGGGAACAATGACCTCTTTTTTCCTGGATGAGAAACCTTTGGTGATGAGGTGTGCCATGTAGAAGGATTTCCTGACTACTGTGGCGATGTGATTATCAAAAGAGAGAGACTACTGTCCACCTGTGTCCTGAGGTCTCTTATCACACTTTCGGTGTTAAGTATACTACCGCCTATGTGGTAGTTCATGGGTACTGAGTTTTTACCAAAGGGGATGACAATGCACTTTTTGGCATTGAGCTTGAGGCCATGGCTTTGACACCAGGCATCTGTCTCAGTGAGGCCCTTTTGTAGGATGTCCACATTGTTAGGAGTTTTGATTATAGCTCCTAGTTTGCAGTCATCTGCAGACTTCATTAGCCAAAGACCTTCTGTGTTAGCCTGTACTTCAGAGAAGTAGATACCAAACAGGAGAGGACCTAGGACTGAACCCTGTGGTACTCCACTTGTCACTGGTCTGAAGTCAGACTTGGAGTTAGCTACTTTCACAGTGTGTGTTGTGTCAGTGAGCCAGTTGGCAACCCATCTTGTAACATAGGGATTTATACTTAGTTTAGTGAAGCAGTCTTATGGATGGGGTTTGCAGATACTTGTTCAGGACACCTGAGCTTGATTCAGAGGTTTTCAGCCATAGTGGGCCAGTTTGACACATGTTCATCTTCATTTGCTCATAATTTAAAAATTTACACACACACACACACACACACACACACACACACACACACACACACACACACACACACACACACACACCACACCACACACATTCTTAAATTGCAAGCAAATGAGTATGACCATATGTTAAACTGACGCAATATGTCTGAAAAACTCTGAATCAAGCTCAGTTTTCCTGAGCAATATCTGGAAATGTTGCTGATGTGTAATTTTGAGGCAGGGGAGTGCTGTTGGAGGGGTGAGAGTGTTTGTTCGCACGTATGTGAGTTGGGTTTAGGGTCAGGGATGAGTGATAGATAGGTGTTGTGTGTGGGTTTGTGTATTTTAGGGTTAGATTAGGGGATATATATATATATATATATATATATATATATATATATATATATATATATATATATATATAGTGTCATTTATGTGTATTTGTGAATGTTTGTGCATCTTGTGTAGTGGCAGTGTTATGGGAAGGTTTTTATTAAGGTAAGGTATAGGGTTAGGGTGGAGGGAAAGAGCAGTGTTAAGGTTAAGCACCAGTTACTTAGCTGGTGGTGGTGGTGGGGGGGACTTTTCTATTCTTTTTACCATAGACAGACATTAAATAATTAAATATATTTTCCGTGTTCAGATGTAATTTCATCTGAACTCTTCAAGACAAAGAGATTTTGTTGCAAGTGATACACTTGACATGATCAGTTGGAATGATAAAACATCTACATAAAGTAAATATTTATCTTGCAGTATGCTTAATGTTAATTTAGTAAGGATGTGGAAAAAATAAAGGATTATGGTTTCAGGGATGAAATAAATGTCAACATTTGTTGACGAAGAGTGTTATAATGAGGAAGAAAAATATCTAGATGATGAATAAAATAAATTGTAAATGTTTGGGTATGTATAAAGGAAAAGTATGAAAATGTAATAATATTGGAAGGGAATGGCTGAGATTTTCCCCAAAGTTTACAAAATGCTACTGCTACAGTAGTTTGTGTCAGTATGGGAAAGCAAGCAAAATGGTTCTGGATGGACTTCAGGCGACTTCATAAACAATTTGGGAAAACAGCACAGGCTTTGATCCAAAGCATACTCTCTGCTAATGCTGGCAGAAAGGAAGGCCTGTAATTCAGCATGTGGATATCACAGAATTGTCATGAAGACATTTGATCTATGAGCATGGTATGAGGACTTCTGTTTGAAAGGATATTTGTGCCATCATTGGAAATGGCTTAACAGGCATACACATATGGCCATTAGGAGCATTACCAAAATATGTTAATTGTTTTAGACATGATTTTGAACAGCAATCATGTTTGTTTTTAATAGACATAAGTATAAATAGTGTTCATGGGCAGCTATGGGGTAACAATAGCACTATTTTTTCTAATTTAGTTTTGGCTGAATGGGAAGAAAAATTTACATTAGCTGAATATATTTAAACATGTGGAATATATTTAAACACGCAATTTTCCATGGTCACTTTATTGATGATTCATTTTTTTAGGTATATTGAAATTACCCCGCTTTTTGATGAATTTAATGGTTGAAACCTAATACATATAAAAGATAAAAAGTAGTAACACATTTAAAAATACATTTGTTTCTTAGATGCACACTTGAACTTCTTTTAAATTATTTTGACGTTTATATCAATGTTTTTAGAAAAGAAAACTGTTAGTTAAAAATGTTTTTAGCATAGCTTATAATGAAAATTTCTTAAATCTTACTTTTTTCATTAGAGAAAGGAAGGCCAAATATTGATTTACTTTTAACTTCAGAAAATGAATTTAATACGGATATGCAGTTGTTGTACAAGGACAGACTTAAATTGAAAATGCTTTCTACACAAAAGTGAGATTAACTTATATTTTAGACACTGACATATGTTGTTGTATCTTTCGGCTTTTCCCGGTTAGGGGTTGCCACAGCAGAACTCCAGTCCGCTAATGATCGGCAGCAGATTTTTACGTACTGACTTGCCAGCCCTGACGTACAACCTTCAACGAAGGTACGCCCATTCACGCATGTCTCCACACAGAAGACGCTTTAGCTGAGAATCAAACAGGACGTCTTATTGTGAGGCGACAATGCTACCCATATGTAAAAGATTATTATTAAAGACATGTGAAAAGCATTTATTGATAATTAATCTGCCTCCAGATTTCTGAATAAAAGAGTTTATAATATTAAACAATTACAGAAGACTAATGGGAATTCTTTTATGAATAGCTACATTTTGAACAAGAACAATGGTACTCATAAGTAAGAAAATGTACCTGTTGCATATATATATAAATAATGGGTGCTTTTTCTTAGCACATTTAGATGGGTAGGATGCAGTAAGAGGTTGTATTTCTTGTGAAAATAAGTTTGAGGGTTAACTTACCTACATGCTTAAACTGTAAATGTTTTTTTTTATGTAATAAAAGCTAATATAAAGTTTAATCAACACATTTATGAATGCGTTTGCAATTCATACTAAACATAAAGAGCAATCCCTTTTATAAACATATTTTATTGTGTATGAATTTTAAGAAACTTGCTTTTATACATACTATTAGAAGGAGTAAACTATGATATTTGAGTAGGGAGTATTGACTCAAAACCTCAATACAAAAAAAATGGTTTTGGAACTGTCACTTAATGCAAATCAGTCCCCTGGGTAGAATGACATTATACACATTTACAGTGTTTTAAAATTACTCTCATTAGACACCTTTCTATTCTATTGTTTTCAGGAATTTATTTAAAAAGACTGCTTTTGCTTTACGATTGTATGATATTTTTATTATTTCATAATCGCTAACATTAAAAGGTTTAACACTGGCTGTTGTTGCAACTTGTTTGACTCTGAAGAAGTCTTGTGTTATTTAAAAGAAAAAAAATAATGTTTTAATAAATTGCTAAACCTCTAAGCATCTGTAACAGTTTGGCACTTTTTTATATATGATTCATTACAGTTTTAGCCTTTTTCAGTAACCTTGATAAAGGCATTCTAATCCAATTCACAATGAATATGCCACTTTAATAACTAGATACCATTAGATGGACTTCCATCTATGGGCTTAAAGTTCTAGATTCCCAACCTGATGGTTCTGTTAGGTTTATATGTTATACCAGATACTCCACTGCCAAAGTATCTATTTTTCAATTTCCACTCTAGCATTCATAACAATTATATAATTCCTTTTTAGTCTGTATTGTAAATACTTCCTGAATAGATGAAATCTACCAACATCCAAAAACATAAAACAAAGAAAAAATAATTAAACTTAGTGCAGGCACACCGTGGAGGCAAGAAATAGTATATCTGGTAGTAGGTGTTGAAAGTCATACAGAAATGATATCCACTGTCTACTAGGCGTGTGCAACAGAACAATAACATATGGCAAATGTTTGTCATGACACACACACACTGGTTTTAGGCAACTGCTACCTGCTACCTGAAAGAGATGAGCAGGGGAGATGAATGCTTTGACACTGCTACACATGTCTTTTCATCACCATTGTTGTATTTAAGCTATATGTGCAGTGAGGCCAATGATAACATGAGCACAGGACACCTGCAGGTCATCCTTTTTCTTAGCCTTCCTGGATGTGTATTTATGTGCATGTTTGCTAGTTATGTCATGCTTCATGCGTTCTGTTTAGTGCTAGTTATCTGATACATCAAACTAGTCAGAAGTGGCAGTGCAGCAGTTAGAGTTGCCACCTCACAGCAAGAGGTTTTTCTGTTCAATTCCTGGCTGGAGCGCCTTCTGTGTGGAGTCTGCATGTCCTCCCTGTGGTTGAGTGAGTTTTAAGGACATGAAGGTAGATGCGTGTTTGTGAGTGCCTTCTGTGAAGGTTGGGCACTGGGCTGATAACTCAACACCACAAAAATACCACTGCCAATCAATCTGTGGACTGGTGATCTGCTGTGGTGACCTCTAACTGGGAAAAGCCAAAAGACATTGCTATTATCTGATACATCAAACTGCCTAGGGGCAATTTATATTACCACCACATTACACTTGTTCTGTGGAGTCACTCGCTGCTGGTTCATTTCTGAATTAGCTTCTGGTATTAAAGTATTTGGCAGTTTACATATCTCCCAATCCCTGAAATAATTCCTACTCTCTGACAGACAAGACATAACAATGTGCCCACTTTTGGACTGCTAGGGTTTCATAGGGTACTCCAGAGTCCCTCAAGACTTCATTCTCACTGCTGTACCTTTGGAACTGATACAGTCACTGTGGGAGTCTTCCTGATGGCTGACTTTAAAATGTTCCTTAAAATCCCCATGTTTCACTCTGTCTTTGATCTCAAGTGATTACTGTGTATTCTACATTTACATTAATACAGGGCTTTGTTTATTTTGCAAATGTATATTTTATTCTATTGTATTTATTTTGGGGGGGCTGATACCCAACACTGTCCATTGGACTTACCCTTACTAATCTGCACTGATGTGCTCATTTTTTCCTCAGTGAATGAACCATATATTCTTTTCATTATGCAGACTGAGAATCAGGCACATTGTGAGTGGCCCAGTCTTCCATGTGGTTGGGGGACTGGATTTTAACTCTATGTCAAACCATTTCTGCACATGCTCATATGTGTCCATGGGAAGCACATAAAGGGTAAAAAGTGTATTGTCCATGCATGGCAAATGGCTCAAACAAAGCTATGTTTCCTTTTCAGACAGTGTCTCCATGTGACCAGAGTTTATACCAGTAGCTCTGATGTGGGCAGTGTGACTGGACATATGCGCTTAGCTCACCCCCATGAACAGAGGTGGGCAAGCTCCATTTCTTTATTGCAATCTTCCCCCACTCCAGCTCAAACAGGTAGCTGAACTTCTACTGAGCAAAGAAACCACAGCGTTTTCTTTTCAAACATAGAGTTATTGAAAAAACAAGTTTTCACACTACTGTGCTTGTTTCAGGTGTTGCAAAAATGATGCAGACATCATGAAGCTATTAAATATATCATCACCAGCCTGTGACAATCATCATAATACAAAATAAAATCAAAATCAATATGTATTAAATTATATAAAAGCATAAATATTTCCCTTTTAATTATCAATATAAACATATAAACATACCTATATAAACATATTGCATATGTCAAAATCCTTATTTAGTTGTGGCATGCATTATTGTGTGTATGTATGTGTTTGCGTTAGTTATGTCAAGTCATGCATCACCATGACTAAATAGCTGAAGTCAGTTCTTTTAAACATCCCCCCGCATGAATGGTAGTCTTTCTGCAATGTTTCTTGCAGATGATCTGAAAGCCTCCTATATTTCTAATGTCTGTAGGCCTTTTATGTTACAAGGTATAGTGCATCTACTTTGCTATGGTCTCTAATGTTAGTTCTTCACCGTTCCCCCCACCTTCGCTACAAACCTGTAAAATGGCAGGAGGATCTTTTCCCTACAGACAGATACACAGCAGTCTATTACAACACTGGGTTTGCTTTTCTGTTACAGTTAGCAATGAAATTAACCTGAGGGCAAGATTATGGTAAACATTGTTAGAAAAACAAGAAACTGCAGGGCAATTTAGGTTAAATGCCATCAGCTTTCCAGAGATTAAGGACTTCATATCCATAACAAATCTTTTGAATATAAAAGCTGTGAAAAGTCAATTAATTTGCACTGTGCTTTAGACAGGTGTATTAAACATATTTTGTTCAGCATATGTGTGTTTATTGGCTATCTGCAGTCATGCAACTTTACTGGTGGATATTGAAAATTATGTGTTTTATGAGGATGGATTGTTAAATTAAAAAAAAAAAAAAAAATTCATCTGCTTTTACTGTATTTGTGTTTTTTCCTACTTTATTTTGCTTTTGCGTCATCTTAAAAGTACTCAATTGTATTTATTACTGCTTGGTGTAACTCACTGTAAGCCTTTTAGTTTAAGCACCTGGACTTCAGACCAGTTTTACATTAGGAAGGTTTGTGGTCTGCACTGTAGTGGCAGAACAGGTAGCTTACATCCTTCTAAGTTGGGAACTGCTGATTGAGGGCTCAGTGTTTGTTATTCTAAAAGTGTATTAATTCTGGTTTAAGCACTTGGGCTTGAGGCCAGTTATTTTACATTAAGAGGGTTCGTGTTCTGCACTCTTGTGGGAGGAGAGGCTGGACTCTGTCCTTCTGAGCTGGGAATTTCTGGTTAAAGCTTATAGTGCCTGCATATTTGAACTGCTTCTTACTGAAATTAGTACACCTCGTTTACTGTAGCATAGACTAGATCCTGCTGAATCTAGCTTTGTTTGTATAACTTGAGCACTAATCCAGGCATTCTTTAAAGTATTCAGTTGTATTTATTACTGCTGGTAGTAACTTGATTAAAGTGTAGCTATCATTTCTAAGTCTTTTGGATTACGCACTTGGGCTTCAGACCAGTTGTTTTACATTAGGAAGGTTTGTGGCCTGCACTGTGGTGGCAGGACAGGTAGCTTACATCCTTCTAAGTTGGGAACTGCTGATTGAGAGCTCAGTGTCTGTTATTCTAAAAGTGTATTAGTTCTGGTTTAAGCACTTGGGCTTCAGGCCAGTTATTTTACGTTAAGAAGGATTGCGGTCTGCACTATTGTGGGAGGAGAGGCTGGACTCTGCCCTTCTGAGCAGGGAATTTCTGGTTAGAGGCTTATAGTGCCTGCATAGTCTAACTGTTTCTTACTGAAATTGGTACACCTTGTTTGCTGTAGCATAGACTAGATCCAGGCCTGCTGAATCTAGCTTTATTTGTATGCTTGTTGTTTGTTTATTTCCCTGAAACGCTAATTCCACCTAAAACGTGGCCTTTTAGCACTTCTGTGGATCCCTAGTGATATCTGCATTGCTTACTGTACTTATTTCCTTGTTTCACTTGAAAGAAAGTTACTGTTTGTCGTTTTTGCATTTAAGTTACCTGTAACACATTGCATTTAAGTTACCTGGCACTTGCTCACTAAAGCAATTATATAAGTCAGCTCTAAAAATTAAAAGCACTACACCCTCACAAACTCCCTTGAGTACCTTGTTCCCCATTGGCCCTTTTTTCAATTATAAAGGAATTCCCAATACTATTCTAGCATGTCCAAAGGTCAGTTGTCAATCTCCTCTCCAGTCCAGCTGGTGAATCTGGGAATCTTGAGGCAATGTTACAACTGCCTCATGTACACAGACAACCCTCTCCTCCTCCCAACAAATTCCAACACATGTGAGAGATGCAACCATATAGCCAAACTGGAGGCTAAGCTCTCTCAATTCAGTACTGGCGTAACCAGTTAGGAGGAGAAGGAAAGCACACTCACTACAATTCCAGTCTCACATAGACCTACCACGACAACAAACCAAACACATAAACACACAAAAACATACTCAGAGGCTCTAAATAAAAATCTGCCTAAGCAGCAGAGACCTCCAAAGCAGACACCCAAGCAACCGCTACCCCAAAACAAAACACGTGCAACACATAGCTCACAAAGCCAGTGTGCTGAACAGTCACAGCCCTTAAGGCTAAACAACACACCTGATACACTTGTAATAGGTGACTCTATCATCAGGCACACTGACGTCCTGCTCACCAGGCTGAACAAGGAGAAGGTCACGGTGAGCTGCCTGTCGGGCGCTAGGATCCGCCACATAACACAAGCACTCAGGTCACTCCAAGGCAAGTACAAATATGACTCAGTCATTGTCCATGCTGGTGTGAATGACCTGAGACATACCTCCCTGGACTACATGAAAAGAGACATAGAGGAGCTCTCTGAGCAAGTAGCCCAGGCTGGTATGACCCTGACCTTGAGTAGCATCTTACCCTCACCAAGAATGATGCCACAATATGAAGACAAGATGATCAATTTCAACAATTGGCTTAAGTGTTGGTGTCATTCAAAGGGGATCCAATGCCTGTCAGCCTGGGATGACATGCTCGACAAGCCACGATGCTTTGCTAGGGACGGCTTGCACCTGTCACCCCTGGGCTTTCAGATATTGGCAAAGGCTCTTGCTACCCCTATAGTGCCTTTTTTAGGCAAGGCTCAAAAGACAAACCCACCTCCATAGGTATCACAAGGGATAAGAAACTAAGAGTAATGCTACTCAACGCCAGAAATCTAAACCTCAAGATGCACACACTCGAAACTCTCCTTAGCATGGAGAACATCGATATCTGTGCAGTAACAGAAACCTGGTTCAATGCTCCCGAGAGCACCCCAGCACTACCAGGTTATACCTCATACCATGCTTTTCGGCCCCAAAACTTGGACAGAACCACAAAAGGAGGGGGAGTATCAATATTTGTGAAAGATACCCACACCTCCAGGTTGGTGGCACAGCACGAAGCATCAGAGACTATCCATGTGCAACTAACTGTGGGTAAAACTGCCTTCCAGTTTATAGCCTGCTACAGACCACCCTCCCAAACACAGGAACCCCACTTGGCCTTCCTGAGAATACTGGAAAATATGAAGGTCTCTCCAAACACCATTATATTGGGCGACTTCAACTACCCAAACATAGACTGGGAGCATTACTCTAGCTCCAACACCCTAGCCCAAAGGTTCCTAGAATTTATAAACTCAAATGCTATGGAACAACTTGTTACCACTCCCACAAGAGGGGAAAACATACTGGACCTGATCATCACCAACATGGGGACACTATGCTCCAGACCAGAAGTGTATCCCTCACTGGTAAGATCAGACCATAAACTAATCTCACTGGATATTCACATCCTGACCACACCCCCTGCCCAGAAAACCACAGTGTAAAACTTCTCTAAAGCAAATTTCACACGCCTCAAAACCGAGGCAAAATCCTTCAAAGCCCCCGGGCCTGTGGAAAATACGGCCCAGACCGCAG
This sequence comes from Protopterus annectens, assembly GCF_019279795.1. NCBI lineage: Eukaryota > Metazoa > Chordata > Ceratodontiformes > Protopteridae > Protopterus > Protopterus annectens. The sequence goes on along the minus strand of NC_056748.1, from coordinate 848,045,977 downwards.
AATCCTTTATAAACGCATTCTATGAACACCTTCAGGAATGCATGGATCATGCAATCCCAAATAAAACCAAGACCCAATCCTCCAAAGGCAGACGTCCTGTCTGGTGGACCCCAGCCATAAGCAAACTATACAATAGAAGGAGGAAGCTACTACATGATAGAGCAAAATCCCAAAAAGGGAAGGCATCTCTGATCAGTATTAGCAAAAAACTACGGGCACTCATAAAATAGTCTAAGGCCAGCTTCGAGAGAAAAATTGCACAGGACACTAAGGATAATCACAAGGCTTTCTTTAGTTATGTTAGGAACCTGGGTGGGAATTCCCAGATATGCTCAGAATTAGTCCAAAATGACAAAAAATACACCGAGCCCACAGACATTGCCAACATCCTAGCTGACACAGGTTCAGTGCAAACTTCTCCCCCCTCTCCCCACCAAAAGGGCAAATATCTATCCCAACAGAGTGCTGCCCCCCTGACATCGCAGATGCTCAGGTAAGAGCCGCCCTCTCCAAAGCAAAAACACAGCATCAATGGGACCAGATGGTGTCCCGGCTGCGCCCTACATGAACTCCAAGAAGAGCTAAACCCAAACATAAAACTACTGTTCAATCTTAGCCTTACTACAGGATATGCACCCAAAGAGTGGTGTACAGCAACAGTGGTCCCTCTCCACAAAGGTGGTGCCTCAACGGATCCTGGAAACTATCGCCCCATAAGCCTGACTAGCTTGGTCTGCAAAGCTATGGAAAGGATCATCATGGACCTCATAAATAAAGATATTGGGGACCTACAGACACTGGATCCTACCCAGTTTGGCTTTGTTAAGGGCAGATCCTGCCTCTTAAACCTGGTCAATTTCTTTGAAACAGTCATCAAGGCCATTGATGAGGGGAAGGTGGTCCACACAGCCTACCTGGACCTCGCAAAAGCCTTCGATACAATACCCCACTCGGGCATTATAGATAAGCTCACCAGCTTAAATATAAACCCCTATGTCACTAGATGGGTTGCAAACTGGCTCAAGGACAGAACCCACATGGTTAGAATTGCTGGAGCCATGTCAGACTCCAAACCAGTTACAAGTGGCATCACACAAGGCTCAGTCCTGGGACCTCTCTTGTTCGGTATATATTTTTCGGCAGTACAGGCCAACACGGAAGGACTGTGGCTGACCAAGTTTGCAGATGACTGCAAACTGGGCACCATAATCAACTCTCCAGCCAACACAAGCATCCTCCAAAAGGGCCTCATAGAAACAGACAACTGGTGCCAGAGCCATGGCCTCAAGCTAAACGCCAAAAAGTGTATAGTCATCCCTTTGGCAAAAACAAAGTGCCCACAAATTACCACATAGGTGGTAATCCATTAAGTACAGAAGAAGTCATTAGGGACCTGGGGACCCAAGTTGATAGCAATCTCTCATTTGACAACCATGTGGCCAAAGTGGTTAGAAAAACATTTTATATAGCCCACCTAATCATGAAAGGATTCACATCTAGATCAGGGGAGGTCATCGTACCTCTTTACTCATCCCTCATCAGGCCCATAATTGAGTACAATGCCCCTTTTGGGATGTACCTTACCAGACACCTGCAGCAACTGGAAAGACCCCAAAAGTACCTCACCAAGAGGATCAAAGGGCTCATACAGATGCCATATGCTGCCCGGTTAAAGAAACTCCAGCTTTACTCAGTGGCATACCGCCTGCTCAGAGGCGATCTGTGCCTGACGTATAAAGCCATGTCCAACCCAGAATTAATGGACATGCTGCACCTCAGAAAATCCAAATCCCATCGAGCCAAGCTCGAGAGACTTGAACCTCAGCACTGAAATAAATAGGACATGCTGGAGGGACAGATTCATAACCCAGAGGCTCCCTTCACTCTGGAATAAAATCCCAGTCCAGGTTAGGCAGAGTCCCACATTGACTCTCTTCAAGAGGAATCTTGATGAGTGGATGGGAGATCGTAGGTTTACCCCGGCTATCACTTCTGTGTCACTGTTAGACAGAGGCACAGTATACTAACCTCAAAAAAAGGCATAGCAAAATTAATTTAAAATGGGTAGCGAAAGCCAAACACACTCTGGCTAGGCTTATAAATGCCCTAGGGCAGATAGCCTAGTATGAACCTATGAACCTATAAGAATTAGTTATTTTATTTGTATGAAGTACTAAATTTAATACATTTTTAATTTATTCACACATCTGCAATAGTGCAAGCTTTTCCTTAGTATTCAGACAACTAGTCCAGACACTGACTGACCTTCTGATTGCTAGCACTGCCACATGCTTTTCACATTTCATCATCACTGGACTTGTAGACTATATATGTTACTGCCTGGTTATTATAGTCCTCTTTGTAGAATCCCTAGAGCATTTGCAATCAGTTTTATTTCTTATTTCTTTTTTGTTTTGCTTTGAGATCCTGATGACACAAACACTAAACAGCCTGCCTGATTCACCTGTCTGTTGTACAGCTAACTTAATAATGATGAATATGAGTGAGGATGAAATATGGTTGTCTGCTTTTCTTGGCTATAAGTAGTGGAGTGGGTGATCACAAGCTCAGGTTCCTCCAAGTGCATTAGGCTGTGCTTTCACTGATCCTGTTTATTACAGTGGAATGTGCAACTTTGTTGCAAAATCTTGTTACAGAGACAAAATAACTGAGTAAACCTCTGATTCATACTGTTTCCACTGGGGTTTCTTTGTAGAAGTACCAGGTTTCAGACACAGGAGTTCAACCATGGGGCTGAGAAGCTTAGTTATTCTTTTCACACTCATATTATTGTTGAATTCTTAGAAAGCAACATTTTATTGTACATGTCTTCCATACTGAATATATGAAAAACACAGGAAACCAAGCCAGCAAGTTGATACAAATAAACAAATGCACCAAACAGTAAAAACGTACCAAAGCCAAGAGCAAGTTCAGATTTAGTATAACCGTTTAATAAAAAACAACGCAAGTACTGAGTACTTTCACAGAGAATACTGCTTCATCAGGCAATATCACACAATGAACCATCCCTTAATATTTATATAAAAGCTTAATGGAATCAATCAATTAATTACTTAAAAATACATCATACAATACATTTTCTTAATAGAATTATGTAAAAAGTTTAACTCTGGTTTCAGAGAAAAACTTCATTAAGACCAGGTGGACAATGTGCTTTAAAATATAAAATCCATTTATTTTCTTGTCTTTTAGTAATATTTTTTATATCACCTCTCTAAGGGAGGGTTGTATTTTCTCTAATATTAGAAATTTAAAAGTGTGTGTGTATCATCGGTGTTATATATATGTTTGTAAAAAGAATTGTTTAAAACTTTTCTTTTAATTTCTGAAACATGATTGCTTATACGTTTTTTAAAACTTTGATTAGTTTTTCCTATATAAAAAGAAGCACATTTTGTGCACCGTGCCATATAAATCAAGTTACTACTACAGCAGTCACCATATGCCTGCACTTCAAAAACAGTGTTCCTAACTGGATCTATAAAACTGGTCACAGTGAAATGAATTTTCAAAAAAACACATTGATTGCATTTATGGGTACCCTTTCCTTTTGTCCTTTGAAGCTCATAATTAAGTTGCTCTTTATAGCATAATTTATTTTTTAGTGTAGTACACCTTCTATAACTGAAGGTTGGATTTCCCTTATATATATCATGTAGTTCAGGGACATAAGTCAAAAGGGACCAATGTTTTTTAATAATATCTTTTATATTATTAGTATTCTGATCATAATTAAGAATATATCTACAATTATTATTCGTAATAATCATAATTTTTGTTTCCCGTATATGGCTTCCCTTTTTCTTATTAGAAAATATAGGTGTATATTTGAAGTCCCTATTTTTTCAAAATGTCATCTCTTTTAGCCTGTGCTTTGTCCTTATGGTAGCCTCTTTTCAGAAAACCATATGTCATTTCATTTAACTGCTGAACTAAATCAGCATATTGTATATTCAGTCTACCGGCTCTAGCCATTTGATTTTTCATAATGTTGTCAAACATATGTGGAGGATGCATACTGTCCCTTGCTAAATATGTACATTTCTTAACTTGTTTCTTATACAGTGTAGTTTCAAGTTGTCCTTTTAAATTCTTCCTTAAATGAATATCCAAAAAGTCTATATATTTATAATGTACAGTCTTTTTGAACTTTAAAAAGGTAGTAGTAATGTGTAAGTAATTAATAAAGTCATTTAGATCATTTAATGACCCTTCCCACAAGAGAAAGATGTCATCCACAAACCTTTTATAAAAGACAACATTTTTAGATAGGTGGTGACTACTTAAATCTAATACAGCCTTCATTTCCCAACTATTCATGACAATGTTAGCATAGGTATTCACTACACTAAAAAAATAAATTATTCTATAAAGAGCAACTTAATTATGAGCTTCAAAGGACAAAAGGAAAGGGTATCCATAAAGGCAATCAATTTGTTTTTTGTAAACTCATTTTCACTGAGACCAGTTTTATAGATCCAGTTAGGAACACTGTTTTTGAAGTTCAGGCATATGGTGATTGCTATAGTATTAACTTGATTTATATGGCACAGTGCACAAAATGTGCTTCTTTTTATACAGGAAAAACTAATCAAAGTTTTAAAAAAATGTATAAGCAGTCATGTTTCAGAAATTAAAAGAAAGGGTTTTAACCAATTCTTTGTACAAACATACATATAACACTGATGACGCACACACTTTTAAATTTCAAATATTAGAGAAAATACAACCCTTCTTTAGAAGAGGTGATATAAAAAATATTACTGAAAGACAAGAAAATAAATGGATTTTATATGTTAAAGCACATTGTCCACCTGGTCTTAATGAAGTTTTTTCTCTGAAACCAGAGTTAAACTTTTTACATAATTGTATTAAGTAAGAAAATGCATTGTATGATGTATTTTTAAGTCGTAAAGTCTTTTGGCTTTTCCCGGTTAGGGGTCGCCACAGTGAAACTCCGGACTGCTAATGATTGGCAGTGGATTTTATGGTGCGGAGTTGCCAGCCCGACGACCAACATTCAAAGAAGGCACAACCATTCACGCACGCACCTACCTGCATGTCTTTAAACGTCATACGACTATGGGGAGAACATGCAGACTCCACACAGAAGGCGTTCCAGCCAAGAATCAAATGGGAGAACCACTTGCTGTGTGGCGGCATCACTAATCGCTGCACCACCAGTAATTAGTTAATCAATTGACTAATTCCATTAAGGTTTTATATAAATATTAAGGGATGGTTCATTGTGTGTTATTGCCTGATGAAGCTGTATTCTCTGTGAAAGTACTTGCATTGTTTCTTATTAAACGGTTATACTAAATCTGAACTTGCTTTTGACTTTGATATGTTTCTGGTGTGCTGAATACACCAAGCAATTGCATTGGTGGTTGTAATACATTCAGTTAAAAAAACACATTCACAGGTTTTCATAAAGGCTCCCATTTATCATGAGTAAAATCCCATTTTCTGGTGGCATTGACAGCAGCTCTGTATGCTAGACATCTTATGTTCAAGTCCCAAGTGAGAGCCAATATTGTCAGGGTTGCAGCTGCAGTTCCTGTGGTCTAGGGTTTGATTCCCTCAGCCCTTGTATGTCTGTTGTATGACCTTGAACAAGTCACTTCACCTGACATTGCTCTTGCGTTGCCACTGAAAAGGGACTGACTGTGTGTCTAACAAATAGGATTATTATTATTATTATTATTATTATTATTATTATTATTATTATCTTTTCACTTCCATGAGCAAAACAGGATCTGTCATTTCCAGGATTACTACAGCAGCTGCAGCTGTATGCTTTTAGAACTTAAACAGAATAAGTCTAATGTTTACCTGTACATAATGCTAGTGATTACATCTGTCACTCTGCAGGAGAGACACTGCTACTGTACAACTAGAAAGATAAAATGCTTCATCAAGGAGAACTCTGAATTACTAAGTGGGTGTGTTGCAAATCTTACTTCTCACTGGTTGGTTAGGAATCTGCAGTTTACAGTATTGTTAATACTCATGAAGGGATTCAGAACAGAAGAAACAATCTGGCAAACATCCATATTAATTGTACTGTACAAACAAATAAGGAGACAGGGAGGCCAACACTAACAGCGATTTCTAAAAGGGTGAACAAGACAAAACCACACACTTAATGCAGAACTAAATTTCATTAGCATTTAGTTATTTCCTTTAAATTACCAGACTTGTGTTACTTGTGGTCTTAAGCACTCATCTACATCCATTTTCTGTAGTTGTTCAATTTAATTATTTATCACATTCTTTTATCTGCTATTTCTATTTTTGTACTGTAATCTGTGACTGTCAGATTAGAGTCCTGGCAAAGAAGTACACAGATCTGATTCTTAAAGATGGTATACCCATGCTTACTCATAGGCTAACTAGCAACTTGAGGTACAAGGATTAAAATCAAAGAACATCTTACCTCAGAAGCCAGAATATATAAACAAACAGCTCAGTGTTATAGGATACACGTGTACAGCACACGACAAGCCTTTGGATGACTAACTGGCTTCAAACAAATTTAATTAAATGAGCTAACTCTGGCTAAATGTACAGAAGGACATAGGCCACCGGATATTAATCTAAAAGCACTGGACAAAATATGGACAAAATATTCAGTGCTTCCATTTCTACAAATGGAACTCGCAAGTCAGAGACATTGGACAAATGTAGAAATACAAGGATTTCAGTATGAAACAAAGAAACCATTTAAAAAGACAAAAAAATAATAAATAAAATGTCTTGAATGCTAAGTTATCTAATTCAGTACTACAAATTAACCAGGACATGCTTACTCTTATCGACTCATCTATCCTTGTTTTAATGGATATTATGTTGTTGAGTGGTTTCACTTACATTTTCAGAACTATCTATATCCCTCCCTTGTCTCATAATCACTCATCCTGCTCAATCCATTTATCTGTCATGTTTAGTTGCGTGTCACTCTTCCCATTGTGCTTAACAAAAGATATTCACAGATTTACCATAAAGGCTCCCATTTATCATAACTATGGTCTCCAGTGGCATTGACACCAGCGTTGTATGCTGGATGGGTCTATATTAGAACACTGACAAAGCTGTTAATCAAACGGCTTTATAATTGAAAATGCCGGTAAAAGAACTTGCTTTTGTGGGAGCTGTGCCCCCCCCACTAATCATATATATATATATATATGAACTCCGAGATCGCACTACAGTGAGGAAAGGGCAAATTTTCTGATCTTCACTGTACCGCGATCTCATAAAACACACTTCTATTACCGGCATTTTCGATTATAAAACTGTTCAATTAACGGCTTTGTCGATGTTCTAATATAGACCTTGCTGGATGTCCTGGGTTCAAGTACTAAGCGAGTGCTAATATTATCCTTTCACTTCTATGGTTATAACCAGCAATGTAATGCCATGTCTCTTACTGTACTTTTACTCTATGTTGATAAATGAGGTATGACGTACGAGTATGCAGATTTCTGTCCTACTCACCTTTTTATCTCTGAAGACATGAAGCAGAATGTTAAGAAAATATCTACTACCTCACCCATCTTTAAGCTAGCATATTGGGAATTGTGTTAGGTACTAATAATAAGCAATATTTCTGAACTTAGTTTTTGATAACTAGTAAAGTCACAGTAAGTTTAAGGTGTAATTTCAAGGATGACTTGAGATGGAATTCAAACAGATTAGCAGTAATTTGTCTGAGTCACACAAGATAGTCAGACACCCATCATAAGGGATGCCAACAACAAGCTGCTCACCAGGCCACAGAACATCAAAGGTAGATGGAAGTATTACTTCAGCAGCTTCTGAATGAAGAAAACCCCTCAGAAGCTGCACTGCTCCTGACACAGCCTACAGTGACAGAAGAGGAGGAGCCCTCAATACAAGTAGTAAAAACGGCAGAAATGAAAATGAAACCAGAGAATGCATCAGGCTCAGATGAGAGCACAGTAGATATGATCAAGATGTGGGGCAGACAGGTGAGGAATGCCTCCTGAGGGAAGTCATAGCAGTACGAAGAGAAAGACATATCCCAGATAACTGCAGAATAACCCTATTAGTACCAGTGTACAAGAACAAAGGGGACATCTGGAACTGTGGGCAGTGCAGAGGTATTAACTCCTGTCACACTTCAGGAACATTCTGCAGAGGGTGATTAATAAATACACAGAGCAGTAGAAAGTAAGATGGGAGACTAGCAGTTTGGATTCAGTTCTGACTGCAGTGCAACTCACCCGATCTTTGCAGTGAGACAAATAGCTGAGAAGAAGCTAGAGATGAGAAAATATTGCAAATGGGCATTCCTAGACTTGAAAAAAGTATTTGACAAGATCCCAAGAAAATGATTTGGAGAGTCCTGAGGTGGTTTCGAAGTCCGAGAAACACTGGTAGAATTAATGCAGGCTATGTACAAGGACCCAACTAAACCAGGGGGAATTTGAGGTTACCCATCCATTCATTCAAATTATGTTTGACCAGAGTAAGAGAAGTACCTTTGCTTTATGTGGGGTGGAAGATGGTTCTGTGACACAAACATCTACTTACAATTTATTATCTTTATTTTGCAAAAGAGAATGAGATCCCTTGAGTGGGTGTTTATGATACTATTTGACTTGTGGATGTGTAATATGTGTTTTGAAGCTTTACATTCAAGGCAGAAGTTACCTCTCAGTACCCTGTAATATACTGAGAAAATATACAAAGCTCTGAAATGATCTGTATCATTTTTATAATTAGGCCCTTGATTTTTTTAATGTGAATGTGCTGTGGTCATTCTAGTTGTGTCAAGCATTTGGACATACCAAAAGGGGCTTTATACTCCATGATCAGCCTGAGTCCCTAGCACAGTGGAACAATTACATCCCTGGATTTTGACACAATACCTTTAGATTATATATGCATACATTAAATATTACTATGCATATGCATGACATAATTTTACGATATACAGCAAATACAAATGGAAATGAGTTTTGATCTGACCAATTTTTTTGACTGCTCAGGCTAAAGCCTTATTATCCATTTCATTCTATCATTTTCTGACCTTTATGGTGCACTATTTCTATACGTATTTGCTAAATGATGATAGAAAAAGCTGAAACATATGTGACCTTTCTTTTTAGTCAGTCACTTTCTGCATAATGGAAATTTTATTTTTTTCACCACAACACCCCTGTGACAATGAAACCCTGTACTTATATGCCCAATTGTTTCTGCCTACTCCAGGCAAGCTACTGAGAGAGGGAGATGAAATTATGGGAATGTGGCCATCAGGAGTAGGGAGATTTTTTTTCCATGCTTCTAACACCTTCTCCCTATTGACCAGAAACCACAGTACAAAGAGTACTATATTATTATAGTGCACACGCTCAGTTCTGCACACCTATTTCCAACTATATTGCTTTCACACTCTTTGATGTGACTTTATTCTTCTGAGCTTCAAGTGCAAGAACTGAATTATTCAGCCTTCAAATAGGTGAAACCCTTTCAGTAGGTTCTGATAACATCCTCCGATTTGGAAGAATGAGCCAAGATAAAATACTTATTCACATCTGCCCCTGGGCAGTTCCTTTGGCACTGGAGTCACTATCAGATTTAGGCTGTCTAGGTTATAGTCAAAGCCAAAGCATTTATGCCATACAGCGAGCTTTTACAATGTAATTCTTACTCTTTTTTATCACTAAACTGTAGGGTATCTAATTTGATGTAGTCTCTGCTAACATATTTACTTTAGAAATGCTACTAGTGTACCTTCTAATAGGTAGCTCTCTGACAGTGGATTTGTGAATCAGGTAAATGTCTCCTAGGTGGCTTTTCATAACAAGCATCACTTTACACTGTGAAGACTCCTTTTGTGGAAGCCTTTTGCTGATACTTGATATTCGTCATTAATCTCTAACCACAAAAAGTGTAAACCCGTTCCATTTTCTAGGCCTCTGTATTTAATCATTTAATGATAAAAATTATGGAGGCAAGAATATTGGGCTTCATCTTTTAAATAAAATGCAGCCATTTTAAATATATAAAACAAAAACAGTCTACCTAAATGCAACAGCTGATACTTAAATCAGTTAAGACCAATACATTCCTGAAATAATAACCAAAGACCTTGGCATAGGATAATTATCCTACCAAAATGCCACAGTGACAATTAAAAAATAGAATCCATGAGGGCTGAAAAATGAGGTATCTGAGATGCACTCCTAAGCATACTAAGAACAATATCATAGGTCTCTAAAAAAATTATCTGGTCACGGTTCAACAAAAACATCACAGAATTTCAAGCACGGGAGTGAAGATTAACTTTCATAGTCAATTCCAATCACTGTGCAAGCAAAATAGTATCTGTAGTAGACTCATACCCCTCAACTGTCCACATTTTTGCAGAATGTCCGGATTTCTGCCTCATATTTTTGGCCTGTTCCTTGCAATATTTGTGTTATTCAGGCATATCACTGAGGATTTAAGTCATTAAATAAGGATGCCCATTTGAGTTTTATCTTTCAGAAAAAGCATACCAATACAAATTCTGTTAATCTAGCAACTTTCTAAATTTATAAGAGAAATATTTAAAATTTGTTCCTTTTTGGGCCTTTGTCCCCTCATTATTTTAGGGTTTGTTCAGATTTCTTTTACTAAGAGCTAGAGAGAGGTATGGTATTACCTGATCTACCTTTTTCATGCATTATATATAGCATAAGGTTGCAAGCTGGACTGTTTTATTTTGTTCTGGTATAACTTCCATTTGTGGATATAACAATACCATGGAGCGGCCAGATGGTTAAACTAGAATGATGGGTAAAAAGAAGATGAAATCCTTCAGAAAAAGGTAGATAAAACATGTTATTAAAGTGAGACAGTAGTATAACAAGTTAGATAACACAACATTTCGAAAGTTTTTGTTTCCAACAGTATAAAAATAATTGATAAAAAGCAAATCCTTTCGGGTCGCAACTAGACTGGTGGAAATTTATTCAATATTTTTTCAAACTGGCTATTTGCCATTTTTTAAATTTCAAGACAGGTGTTCTTCTAACTCCTCTAGGCAGACAGTAATCAGTACAAACCCAGGTGTTAAAGGTGCAGTGTTTGCAATCTGACTCCTACTACAGCATGTGAACCTGCTTCACTCCATGTCACAGTAATGCAAATATCATATTTTCACACGATTTAGAAAGCTGTGTAGGTTTCTCTAATGGCTAGTCATGACTAGAAGTTCCAGTTTCCTGATTTCTTCTCAGAAGTAAATTAAACTCACCAAGATGATGGCTGATTTTGTAACTGCCGGAAATAATTTCACTTAGTCGATGATTGATGTGCAATACCAAGTGATGATCAAAGGAGACGTATGTTGATAATAAAAAACAGACCCACAGAGCAACCCCACTAAGATTTCCATTACTGATTCTACAGTAGAAGAGATGTACAACACTGCAATGGCAAAAGAGGCCAACTGCTGTCATAGCACTGCAGTTCGATTATAATTATGCTATAACCTTGTTGCTGTGTCCAGGGGTACTGTCTGAATTTCATCTGTCTTTAGTTTATGCTGTACAAGTGTTTTCTAGCTCATTTTTTTATGTGCCTATTTTGTTCTTGTTACTGTTATCTTACAGAATGATACATCCACTCAACCACTTGATATGGTCTTTACTTATTTGCCATCGACACTTTAATAATGCATTACTTATCTATTTATACAGTGTGTATGAATTTATGTATTTATTTATTTATTGCATTTGCTTCCCAGAATGGACCAACTAGGTAGACAAGCTGCCTCTTTTCAGCAATGGCCTGGGGAGAAAAATTCCGCAATAAAAGGAATAAACAGTAAAACAGTAGTTAATGCATTTCAGACAATCAGCATATAAACAAGTTTTAAGTCAACTGTGACTGATATGTATATAGTACACATTAGAAGAAAAATATACAATGTTATATTTAAGGAGAAGAAACTGAAAACTGATTATTTATGATAGACATATAACGTAATTTGATACAAAGCTTTATGGCAGAAACAAAAATAAATTGTGGTTGACAGTAATCATAGGAGGTTCTTTGAAGTGTAAAGAGCAGTAGACCAGACAAATTCTTTACAGAGATTGAACAGCTGAAAGCATGGACTAAGTCCGAGATGCCTTTTCTTGGAATATTCCCTTTCCTCTGAGGTATGGTGGCCTCAGATTTGTTGGTGTGGGGAGCTATATTGTGTATAATAATATTTTTTTGGTTATAATTTTTGATATTGTTGCTGAAAGAATTCTCTGAATTTGGCTACTCATTCTGGTTGTTCTTCTTTCGGCTTTTCCCAGTTAGGGGTCGCCACAGCAGAACTCCGGTCCGCTAATGATTGGCAGTAGATTTTTGAGTTTTACGGTGCCAGCTAGGCACGCCCATTCTATGCATGTCTATCGAACGCCACTTGAATGTGGGGAGGACATGCAGACTCCACACAGAAGGCTCTCCAGCCGAGAATCGAATGGGAGGACCTCTTGCTGTGAGGCGACAATGCTACCGCTGCACCAGCCTACCCATTCTGGTAACAAATGTATATAACTAAAACAATGTCAAGTGCATTATAATGCTTTGTATTAAACAATGAATGAGGTGTAGGTATCTGTTATGGTTTCTAATATGGCTTATTAACATTGAAATATGTTAAAGAGTTCTATATTTTCTTACCTACCACATTCAGTAATAATAGCTACTTTCATGAAAACTTTCAGGATTCCTTACAGGTATTTTTTTTTCTTTCACAAACCAGTACAAGTAATTTTTGTGACCAAATCCCTTGGTGAAATGATCACAAACAATTTATTTCTATCTTTGCAATGTAGCTAGATAGCCATTTACTTTTCACGTCATGCAGGAAGACAGCTCTCTCTCATTAGGAATCATATTCAGGTACAACAGGATTTCTGTCATTGTTCACAAAGAACCTTAGTGTTCTGCTTCTTCTGCTACAATAGCAAAAAACATGTTTATAATAGCAAAGTAATAAAAAAACAGCAGAAGCTGGATATGCTGGTTCAAAGGCTTTACTTGTTTTTAACACAGCCACTGGTACCTCGCCTTTCACCTTCAAAGGATACAATACCATAAAAACAGCCATTTTTTTATATACAGGTGGAACCCCCATTAATTATATTCAATTACATTTTCAATTATAATTTAAAGTGCCAAACTTCAAAACACCCACACCTATACAAGTGTAACACCTAACAATTCCTATATATAAAAACACACAAATAACATAAATACATATCATAATAACAACATACATTTTAATAAATATATATATATATATATATATATGTATATATATATATATATATATATATATATATATATATATATATATATATATATATATAAGTAAATAAATATTTATTTCTTAATCCAATTTTATATAATATTAAAAACAAATCAATTTACCAAATTAACCTCAAGGCTGAGGCCCCTAGGATAGAAAGTCCTATAATTCAACATGTTTTTATGTATAGGAATTGTTACACTTATATAGCTGTAGAAAAGCCTTTGAACCAGCATATCCAGCTTCTGTTGTTTTGTATTATTCTTCTGGTACAATCTCAGAAAATATCATCTATGTAGTGATGCAGGTCAAGGTTTCGGGTGATTATTCATAGAGGATGAATTCATTTACAAATAGTATGCCTTCAACAGACTAGTAAACATGCGGCAATTATCTTGCAACATGTTGTAAGGTTCACTCACATACTTGTACTGCATCTTAAGCTTTGCCTCTCTAATCATTTCTTTAAAAAGAATAAAACATTCTTGAACTTGTTCCAGGTTATGTTTCAGTGAAGCACATCAGAAATCTTACTACTGTCAGATAGCACTGCTTGGCTGTGTGGACTGAATTATTTGCTACTCTGGAAAAATGCTACACCCAGCCCCTTCTTAGGGTAAAAACCACAACCCCCCCCAAAAAAAAAAATGAAACAAACAAACAGATGTCTGCCTAACAGGTCAGATCAGATCAGCTGCCATGGAAAAGTTTTCCAAGTCAGGTGTTTTTTTGGTTCTGTCACTGACTCTGATGTGGTTCTACAGATCTTGACCTACTCTGCTATAAAAACAACCAGTACAGCAACCACCCTGAGCAGAACATTTTGAGTAGATTGTAGAAGTGCAGAGCTGAAAGACATATTTTTTACTATTATTATAGGCAAGACCTTGAGATACTCTGCAAATATTGTTGGGATGGAATAAAAATAGTCTGCATTAGTATAAAGCTTGGCTGATGACAGGCTGTCATTACCTACAAAACATTCTGGGTGCTAAGACATATAAAATGTCAGCTGTACAAACAGAAAGATGATGGGATTCTTTTAACACCTGTTTCCTTTCGTAACCAGGGCACTTTAATGTAATGTCTGACGGACACTACAGAAGCATTGCCATGGTGTAACAGTTTATGTCCTACTGACTAACTCTGTTTTTTTTTATGAATTTGTTAAATTAAAGCAATAAAATAATCTAAAAGAAAAAAACAGTGGGAGAAGCAAATAATTCTTTTGTGTTTGTGATTATTAAAAACGAGAATTTAGAAAGTCAAAACTGTATTCTCTTAGTGTTGACCTCAGTTGTAGTGAAATCCTTTGTCTGGAGGCTATGTCTGTTTTCTTAGTGGCAGTAAGTTTTCAGAACTAGTTTAATCCGGCCAAAGTATTCCTGCATCTGTATTGTTTGGTTTCTGTCCTGTGTTTTAAATCAGTTATACCTGTTGCTCAGGCTGCTGCAGAGAGAGATCGACCTACTGCCAGCTGTGATACTGAGAAAAAAGTGTTTATTCTCATTTTTTGTCTGCATTTTGATTTAATATCTCTGTAATCTGTACAACTGTACTTATTCTTCTTCTTGTTTGTTCCCACCCACCCTCCATGTTCTTGTTTTGGTTTTGGTGTTAGTGTTGTGTGGCTCTGGAATTGCCCGCCCCTCCTGTAAGTCTCTATTTGAACACTCATCCTGAGTCCATCTCATTTGCTCACTTAACCAAATACAGTAAGATCATATTCTGAGTCTAGTGTTCACTTTACATAATACAGAGAGAAGATTTGAGAAGGCCAACCCACTTAGGTTCTTCCTTCATCTCTCCTTTCACTTTACTAACAAAAAAAAAAATTAATCTGCTTTTACGGTATTTGTGCTTCCTCCTTCTTTATTTTGCTTTCGCCTCTTCTTAAAAGTACTCAGGTTTATTTATTCTGCTGCACTTATTGCTGCTTGGTAGTAGCCTGATTAAATTGTAACTGTTATTCTAAGTCTTTTGGTTTAAGCACTTGGGCTTCATACCGGTTGTTTTACATTAAGAAGGTTTGTGGTCTGCACTGTTGTGGCAGGACAGGTAGCTTACATCCTTCTAAGCTGGGAATTGCTGATTGAATGCTCAGTGTCTGCAATTCTAAAAGTGTATTAGTTCTGGTTCAAGCACTTGGGCTTCAGGCCAGTTATTCTACATTAAGAAGGTTTGTGGTCTGCACTCTTGTGGGAGGAGAGGCTGGATTCTGCCCTTCTGAGCTGGGAATTTCTGGTCACAGGCTTATTGTGCCTGCTTATTCAAACTGTTTCTTTCTGAAACTGGTGCACCTTGTTGCTCTAGCAAAGGACCAGATTCAGGCCTGCTGAATCTAGCTTTGCTTGTATAACTTGAGCATTGATCCAGGCCATCTTTTTTGGAGAAGGTTCCCCTGCACCCTAGTAGCGGGAGTGTGCAGTTAGAACTTGTCTTATTGAAGACTCCTGGAACAGCGCTCAGTTTTGAGTTTTTTCTGGTTAATTGGGTAACTTGTTTAAATCAGATTGTTCGTTTTCTATTGTTTTATACATATATATATATATATATATATATATATACACACACAATTGCAGTTTATTTACCTGCTCTTACTGTATTTGTGTTTCTTCCTATTTTATTACTTGGGGCATTGACACAACACTGAACTGAGATATATAACAATAAGCATCTTTTTATGCTCATTTATTTTGATTGCATCTGCTTTTTTTCTGAAAAAAAAAAAAAATATATATATATATATATATATATATATATATATATATATATATATATATATATATATATATACTAGTTTCCCACTTTCTAGGCTAGTATATTCCAGTTTTCAAATTAGTGCTGAATTCAGGGCTGTGTTACAGATCTCTGTGTTTGCACATACCTTACTTGGATAGAAGGAAGTTTCTCTGTTAACCTGTCAGAGATGGGAGCTTTGAGCAGCCTATCTGTCCCTGGAGGAGTGGTTTCAGGTCAGAAAGTAGCAGTTTATTGGCCATTTTGGGCTAATTTCTATCTCTTTCATTTCCCAGCTACAAAAACCGCATTTGTCTCCTCTTCAATTTTTCCCTTGGAACTAGACAAACTTTCAATTTAAGCACTCAAGCCATTCATTTCTCAGCCCAGCACTTGCACTTATAAACCCTAGCACTACAGAAGGACAAGGCTCTCTATTCGACCTTACCAGCCATTCAGTAAGATAGTTTACTGTACTTATCCAGGCATGTCTAAAGGGCAGTTTCAGGTGTACTCTCCAGTCCAACTGGTGAATCTGGGCATTTTGAGGCAATGTAACAACTGCCTCATGTACACAGACAACCCTCTCCTCCTACCACCAAACACTAATACATGCGAGAGATGCAATTAAACAACCAAACTGGAGTCTAAGCTGTCTCAACCCAAGACTGGATCAGATAGTCAAGAGGAGAAGGTAAATACTGGCATCACACCACCAGTCTCACATAGACCCATTAAACTAGCACCAGTAAAAAACCCACGCAAACACACGAAAACATACTCAGAGGCTCTAAATAAAAATCTGCAAAAGCAACAAAGCCCTCCAAAGCAAACATCCAAGCAATCTCCACCCCCCCAACACAAACCATGAAACACATACTTCACAAAACCAGTGTGCCATGCTATCACAGCCCTCAAGGCAAAATAACATACCCAGCATACTAGTAATAAGTGACTCTATAGTCAGGCACACTGACGTCCCACTCACTAGGCTGAATAATGAGAAGGTTACTGTTATCTGTCTGTTGTGTGCCAGGATCCACCACATAACACAAGCACTCAGGTCACTCCAGAACAAGTACAAATACGACTATGTCATTGTCCATGTTGGTGTGAATGACTTGAGCCGTACCTGCTTGGACTACATGAAAAGAGACATGGAAGAGCTCTCTGATCACGTAGCCCAGGCCGGTTTGACCCTGACCCTGAGTAGCATCCTGCCCTCACCAAGAATGTCACCACAGTATAATGAAAAAATTATCCATGTCAATAACTGGCTAAGTTTCTGGTGCCATTCATAGGGGATCCAGTGTCTGTCTGCCTGGGATGACATGCTCGACAAGCCACGCTGCTTCGCTAGAGATGGCTTGCACCTGCCACCCTTAGGTTTTTGTATACTGGCCAAGGCTCTTGCCACCCCCATATTGCCTTTTTTAGGCAAAGCTCAAAAGACAAACCCACCACCATAAATAGTACAAGTAACAAAAATCTGAGGGTAATACTACTCAATGCCAGAAGTCTAAACCTCAAAATACTCCTCAGTATGGAGAAAATCGATATATGTGCAGTAACAGAAACCTGGTTTAAGGCTCCAGAGAGCACACCAGCACTACCAGACTACAACTCATACCATACATTTTGGCCACAGTACCCGGACCAAAATACAAAAGGTGGGGGAGTATCCATATTCATTAAAGAAACCCACACCTCCAGGTTAGTGGCACAGTGTGATGCTTCAGAGATTATCCACGTGCAACTAACAATGGGCAAAACTGCAATTCAAATTGTAGCTTGCTACAGATCACCCACCATGTCCCAGGACCCCCATTCCGCATTTCTGGAAACACTGGGTAACATAAAGTTCCTACCAAACACCCTAATATTGGGTGATTTCAACTACCCAAACATTAACTTGGAGAACTACTCAAGTACTAACTCCCTTGTCCAACATTTCCTAGAATTTATAAACCCAAATGCCCTGGAACAACTGGTCAACACTCCCACCAGAGGTGACAACATATTGGACCTGGTCATCACCAACATGGGCGCCCGGTGTTCCACACCGGAGGTCAACCCCTCGCTGGTTAGATCTGACCATAAACAAATCACTTTGGATATCCACATTCTGCCTCCACCCCAGGACAAGGAAACCACCATGAAAAACTTTTCAAAAGCAAACTTCACGTTACTTAAGACGGAGGTGGAAAGTTTCAAAGCCCCCATGCTAAAGGATAACGCTGTTCAAGCTGCAAAATCCTTTACTAATGCATTCTACGGGCACCTACAAGAATGCATGGATCATGCTATCCCAAGCAAAACCAAGACTCACTCCTTCAAGAAAAGGAAACCAATCTGGTGGACCCCTGCCATAAACAAGCTATACAACAGAAGGAGGAAACTAGTACAGAAAAAAGTAAAATCCCAAGAAGGGAAGACATCCCTGATCAGTATCAGCAAGAAACTATGATCCCTCATAAAATCGTCCAAGGCGAGCTTTGAAAGAAAACTTGCCCAGGACTCCAAAGATAACCACAAGGCATTCTTTAGCTATGTCAAGAATCTAAGTGGCAATGCTCAGATCTGCTTGGAGTTAGTGCAGAATGGCACAAAATACACTGAACTAACCGATATTGCCAACATCCTGGCAGACAGGTTCAGTGCAAACTTCACCCCCTCTCACCCCCAAAAGGGCCCATAGCCATACCAGAAGAATGTAGAGCCCCTGAAATCACAGACACTTAGGTTAAAATAGCGCTCTCCAAAGCCAAAAACACAGCATCAATGGAACCGGACGGTGTCCCAGGCTGCGTCCTACATGAGCTCAAAGATGAATTAACCCCTCACCTAAACACACTGTTCAAACTCAGCCTCTCCACAGGCTATTTACCCATAGAGTGGTGCACAGCAACAGTTATTCCACTCCACAAAGGTGGAGCCACAACAGACCCCAGGAACTATTGCCCTATAAGCCTGACTAGCTTGGTCTGCAAGGCTATGGAGCGCATTATCATGGAACTCATTAACAGAGACATTGGGAACCTCCAAACACTGGACTCTACCTATCTCAGCTTTGTTAAGGGCAGATCATGCCTCCTTAACCTGGTGGACTTCTTTGAGACAGTTACCAAGGCTATAGATGAGGGAAAGGTGGTACACACAGCCTACCTAGACCTTGCAAAGGCCTTCAACACCATTCCCCATTCTGGTATTATAGACAAGCTCACCAGCCTGAACATAAACTCCTATGTCACAAGATGGGTTGCCAATTGGCTCATGGACAGAACCCACATGGTGAGAGTTGTGGGAGCTAGGTCTGACTCAAAACCGGTTACAAGTGGCATTCCCCAGGACTCAGTGCTAAGACCCCTCCTGTTTGGCATATACTTCTCAGAGGTACAGACAAGCACAGGAGGACTATGGCTGACCAAGTTTGCAGATTATCGCAAACTAGGGGCTATAATTGACTCACCGGCTGACACAGACATCCTCCAAAAGTGTCTCACTGAGACAGATACCTAGTGTCAAAATCATGGCCTCAAGCTAAATGCCAAAAAGTGCATAGTTATTCCCTTTGGAAATAAAGTACCCACAAACTACCACATAGGTGGTAGCCCCCTAAATATGGAAAACATAATAAGGGATCTGGGGACCCAAGTAGATAGTAATCGCTCATTTGATGATCACATTGCCAAAGTGGTTAGAAAATCCTTCTATGTGGCCCACCTAATCTCAAAAGAGGTCATTGTGCCCCTCTACTCATCACTCATCAGATCCATCATAGAGTACAATGCCCCATTTGGGATGTACCTTACAAGACACCTACAACAGCTGGAAAGACCGCAGAAGTACCTCGCCAAGAGGATCACTGGCCTCAAACAGATGCCTTATGCAACTCGACTAAAGAAACTGCAGCTGTACTCGGTTGCATACTGCCTGCTCAGAGGTGATCTCTGCCTGACATATAAGACCATGTCCAATCCAGAATTGATGGACATGCTCCAACTAAGGAAAACCTTATCCCCTCGAGCCACATGCTCTAGGGATCTAAACCTCACCACAACAATAAATAGGACGTGCTGGAGGGATAGATTCCTATCCCAGAGACTTCCCATGCTTTGGAACAAGATGACAATCTACATTAGGCAGAGCCTCTCACTAGCACTCTTCAAGAGAAACCTTGATGAGTGGATGGGAAACAGAAAGTTTACCCCGGGGATCACTTCAGTGGCTCTGCTGGACAGAGGCACAGGGAACTAATCTAGGGGGTGGCGAAAGCCAACACATTCTGGCTAGGCTTATAAATGCCTTCAGGCAGATAGTCTAGTACGTACCTATGAACCTATGTATTTGATATGGGTTATTTCAAATACATTTAGTAATATCATGGCTCCCTTTACAATGAACAGCCCAGAAATGTGGCATCTGCAGCATTTGGATTGGTTTTGGTGCTAGTCCAATAAAATTATGTTAAAGTGGGGTGGCAGTAAATAACTGCTAACAGATTATCCGCATTAGGATTAGAAGGAAAGGGTCAGTGCAATGAGAAGGGACAGTCGTAGTATATGTTCCATTAACAAATTATTGTTTTTCGGTTGGGGGTGTGGAGCTGATAGCTATATCTTCCCCTCATGGAGAATGTACAATAGCATTAACAGTCTGTGCATAACACAACACTAAGGATTAAGGGCTTCCTGAATCATCACATTATCATTCTACTTCAGGCACTAAATATCTGGTGCACCTCTCCACTTCTTAACACAGCAAATAATGGGGGGGGGACAAAGGCCCCAAAATAGGGACAGATTTTAAATATTGCTCTTATAAACTTAGAAAGTTACTGAAATCATAGGTTTTGCATTTGTATCCATTTTTGAATATGAAGTCTTAAAATCAAATGTCGGTCATTAGTGACTTAAGTCAACAATGATTTCCCCCAAACCCACAAATTTTATGAGGAACAGTCTAGAAATAAGACATTAAAATCTGGACTGTTGAGAGGGGCTATCAGATAGGTTCTGAAACTAAGACCTGGTGCTCTGAGTAAATGCCACATTTGCTTTTTTGGACTAGTAAAAAGTAAAATACAGCACATATAACCAAAGAAGAATGACAAGGAAAAAGGATCAGACTCATTTTCAGAGAAAAGAAACCTAGACAAAAAAAAAACTGCTTGTTCCTAGAAATAAAAACACCTGTGATAAAAAAGACAGGATCTGCTATCAATGCAATTATTCATTTGCTTTGTTATGCAGATTCACCAAGATGCAAATGTCATGTACCCTGTTATAGATATGATTCTAGTCTTCCTTTTGCTGAATCAGTTTAGCCCAGTCAACCAGTAAAATAAATCATTTCCATCCATAATTATGCTTGCAAAATCCAAACTCCAAATAAACTGCAGAACATTTCAGGTGGAAAACAGCATTTACTAAACAAGGTCAGCAGGTTACCACAGAAATACTGGTAGTGAACGAAAGCAAAATTAAGGAAACCTTAAATTAAAAAGTATAAAAAAATAATAATGACAACCATGCTTAAATATACATTTATCAGTTTAAAAAGTTGTACAGTAAGAGAAATTCTTAAAATGAAAACCGCAGTCATTAATGTTTTGACTACGTAGAACTGTACACTGAATAATTGCCAGCGATTACATAGACGTGATCAATTAACTGCCATGTGAAAGCATGACAGGCTCCCAAGATACACTACAAAACAGGTATTTGTGACGCTCCTGCCATTTGCTCAGCTACTAAAGAATCAAAAGAGAAATAAAACTAATTAAATTTGCTTTATAAACCATGGAACGTTCATCTCATGATACGTCCCTTAGAATCACTAATCGACCATAACGTTAACATTGTAGTATAGCCCAAGTGCCAGAAACAATTCCATAACCATTTTCACTGTTTTGCATCAACTTGTCAGAGCAAGTCAGGTAAAACTGATGCACTCCTAATATTGTTATGCAGACCTCTCAGTTGTCCCTATTTTGGAGGAATGTTCCTATCTTCAAGACTAATTTACCCCTGCAGAGGATATCCCTATTTTTGGAGTTATGTCCCTAATTTCAGGCTAGACTTGCCTCTTCAAACAATTTTCTAAATCCCCCCTCACCACACGATTTCTGAAGCTGTCAAGCTCACAGACGAGACTACATGACTAACATACCAGTGGCAAAAATAATTACTAGAAAGAGGACACACACTTAACATCTGCCTTTTTCAGAAGCAAAAATAAACGACTGTGGTAGAACATTGCAATGCAGTTCATTACAGTCTACAGCTTTCACACAGTCTTTTTGAACAAAAATTGTTTTCTAAATGTGTTACTCATTAGTACCATATATTCCTACTAGAAATGGGAAAAGTTGGGTGCTATTCAGAATTCAGGTTTTTGTACTAATTAGATGGCCAGACTTTTAGCTGGCTGAGCCAACCTTTCAAGGGCCTTTGTTCCTTTTTTCAGTGTCTGCAGGTTGAGAGGTATGGTGGCATTCTGTTTTGATCTTATCTTCTTACATATAAGACCAGAATGTTGTGAGGTCTGTCTCCATACCAGCTGCATGGACTCACATGCTAGATCTGACAATATAATGCAGCCCAGAAAGCATACAATGCCCTTAAAGTGTCATCCTTCACATGAGAAATGAACCCATGGCTTGGTCTGACCAAACTGGTGGCAGGTCTACTGCATGTAAAATATCTCTTGGCATATAATAAAAAGCACCAAGGTCAGGTTTATTGAATTTCAGAAAACGTACAGCAGCAGTAAGCAGATACATCAAAAAGCAAATAGTTTTAGAGCATACACAAAAAGGAATGTTAGACAGCAAGGAATTAATATAACAAATACTAAACATAATGCCTTCCTTGAAACCTATACCTTTAAATCTTTATTTGCCACTTTTATCTGTTGCATTGTTATTTTAGATAGATGCATACATATGCACAATTCCAGTCTATATTTTCCATAAACAAATACTTATCTACACATTGTATCTCATCATAATTTTCATCATAAAGAATATTCTTCATAATTAGATGCACATAATTTAATGCAACATATTTCCGGGACAAAAAATTCAAAATTGACCAAAGTAACATGTCAGAAAAAGGGACCAAATAAACAATATCCACCAAATGACTTGTAAACAAAGACCACAACCTGGATTGGCAATAAAACGTTTATTCTTTGCTTTCATCAATAAAAGACTTCTTCAGAACAACTAAAACCATCATATCTCCCATTCTTATACCATCAGTTTCCACCCATTAGTTAAGATTTTGGGAGATGCCCCTAGGTTTACTTAGATCACTTTCAATTTAAAAATGCATTTACAGCATGACTCATATAAAATGATTCCACAAAATTCATTGTCAAACAGGTGTAAGGGTATGTATAGATGTTGGGTATGTTCTGCTTGCAGGTACATATTGGAAGGTCCATTTATTAGTTTGATGCACTTATATAAAACCATAGCTATATCTGGTGTTTCTACTTGTAAAACGGAGGGCATTGTTAATATTAGTACATGCTCCCATTGTGAAAGTTTTTTTTTATGTAAGGAAGTCTACAAGGAGCTTGGAAAAACGTTTAATAGAATATTTATACTCTATTAAGGTAAAGGACCATAAGAATGCTTTATTTAAGCATTCCTTAGAGTGTATAGAGAGTAAAAAAATTCTATTTTCTTAGAAAAAGTGCCAAAAGATTTAAGAGGGGAAAGTATAAAGGGTTTGTAGAGCAAAAGGAAGCAATTTGGCAGATGAAATTAAATGACGACAAACCCCCAGGACTGAACAAGGTCATAAATTAGAAATGTATTTTAAATAAAAGATTGAAAGTGAAATAATGCAAATACATTTTTACAGTTTCACAGTTTCATTAAGTATTTTTGACTATTATTATATCAGTGTTATTAGGCATATTTGCACTTTAAGGCTATTTTCTTAATTGATTAATTACAAATGATTTTATTGGTTTACCTTAATGGAAACTGATGGCATAAGAATGGGGGACATGTTGGTTTTAGTTATTCTGAAGAAATATTTTATTGATGAAAGTGAAGAATAAACATTTTACCACTATCCAGGTTGTGGCCTTCGTTTACAAGTCTTTTGGTGGATATTGTACATTTCCTGGGCAACTAAATTTCACAAACAGTTCGATCTTCAGCTGGAGTGTCTTGTGTGCAGAGTCTGCATGTCCTCCCTGCATTCGTATGGGTTTCCTCCGGGAGCTCTGGTTTCCTCCCACATCCCCAAAGACATGCTGCAAGTGGATTGGACATGCTAAAATTGGCCCTAGCCATGTCTGTGTGCCTTCTGTGGAAGGCTGGGTGCCAGGCTGGCAACTCAACACCGTAAAACTCCACTGCCAATCACGAGCGGACAAGGTGATCCACTGTGGCAACCCCTAACTGGGAAAAGCCAAAAGAGAGTGTGTGTGTGAGGTACATTAAATACATTTTTTTCTGAAATTCACGTCTTAAAATTGAATAAACACTCCCTGCCATGTTATATTCATTTTAGCTTTCACTTTTCCCTAGAATTTGTCCACATACTAATGTCCATTAGAAATCCTAC